>NC_049905.1:8347550-8647550 GCF_001411555.2 Juglans regia
CAAACAGAGTTCATGAAATTTACGCACTCTAAAACTCTATCTAACAATATTACTAACGTGCAAATTAATTAATGCAATTATATAGGGAACTGGGTGGAATTGGTATTTAAATAAGAAGAAATTATTTTAAGGAATATTCCAGATTAATACCTATTATACGAAATCTAAAGTCGGAAATAATTGAAGATCATTAAGCTTCCATTAATTGTTCGTGCTCATGTATGATCTGCTTTCCAATAAGACCAATTAAGATTAATGTCTTGATCATCCAATGTATAACTCATGAGAGATATAATTACGATCATATTACTCAGATTAAGTTATTCTCAAACTAATTCATAAATTAACACTTAAATATTATATCATCTCTAAAGTACTTTACGTTCACCCACAAATTAATAATTTTTGATACATAAATTTGCCAACATAGATATAAAATCGACTAGCACCATGGCAAGGTTTATTTATAAGAAAATGATAAGCTTACAATTAGTTTACAACTAGTTTACTACTCTACTTAAAATGAAGGGTAGTTAAGTAAACTTGAAATTATCTTTTAATAAAATGTCACAATTTAAAATGAATTGTAAAATAATTATAAAGTAGTTATAGGTATATCATTATCCTTATTTATAATGAATCGTACGTATGTATTTTTTTCCATACACAATTCAACACAAAATCAAATGGTCAACACAAGACATCATGGATCGAATTTGTCTAATTATAAGCTTAAAGCAACGTTCATGCATGCATACCTATTAATCTAGGGTCTTGTTGAAAGCATTGTGTAAGATTGCTTTTAAGGTTTTTTTTTTTTTTTTCTAAGCAAGCAAACTTCATTAAAATAAAAGATGATACATGTTAGAGGGGGTGGGGTTCCCCAACAAAATATCTCAAACAACAACTACAATGCAAATATGGTAAAAAAAATTTTTTAAAAAAAATGGATTTCGAGACCAATTTCTTGGTCTCTACCCAAGCTCTACTAAGAGGGAAATGTCTTAAAAGACATTTTGAAGGTAAGCTACCACTGGAAGTGATGCAAGTGGATGCGCTATAGTTGAAAGTCTTGAGGTATTTTTTGGTGAAATCCTTAATCTCTCTCACAAGATCACCGATTAGGGAAAGCAATAACCTGAATAGACCGATAAAGGAAAGGCAAATCTACAGCGGATGAACAGTCAACCCATGTCTCTGGAGTGGCGCGTGAGGACAAGAGGCAACATTGGTAGTCCGTATAATTTGAGGTATGTAAGTATAACTCATGTGTGCATGCTAAGTACATGCTATGTGGGATGTGTTGGAATATAAATCAAATAATTAACTTTATTACTTTTTATTAATTTTAAATTTTAAAATAAGTGATGATTTAACATATTTACATGTGTGGTAGTGTATGACCTCATGTGCATGCATGCATGGACCTCTCATTGGCCCACTAGACAAGTTGGGCCTTAATACCTCTAGGCCGCTTTTGTTATGTGAGTTCCTTAATTCGGTGTTGACTAGTTAAAGGAATACTCAACATATGGTAGCTATGCCTTTCGGCACTCAATGGTACTTTATAAATTGGATGTGCAATATCACGAAGTTTAGGTTTTCTCAAGGGGATGGAATATCGAGTTCCTGGTGTTGGCATCATTTCTTTGCTGCTATTATCTTAGAGCTTTTAGTTTAAGAGCTCGTTTGTTTTCAGAGATGATATGAGATGAAATGAGATTAAAGTTAAAAATTTGAATAAAGTATTGTGAAAATATATTTTTTAATATTATTTTTATTTTAGAATTTGAAAAAGATGAATTGTTTAGTTTATTTTATATTGGAAGTTGAAAAAGTTGTAATGATTAGATGAGATGAGATGAGATGTTTTCTGAAAACAAACGAGGCCACATTCTACACTAGGATTGTTCATCCAATCCAATCCAATCTAAAAAATCACTATTACAACCCAACCTGAAAAATTGTATGTTTCCAAACAACCAATATTTCCAAACCAATTATGTTACCTGAATTTTTTACCCGAATTTAAGTACGAAAAACTTGATTTTCTGACCTGACCTGACCCGACTCAATTATGATTTATTTTTATAAAGATCTTAATCCTAACAGTTTATATCATCCTTACATTCAGTCAGGAAGAGATTAAAAGAACGAACGAAAGAGTTACGGGTAGAGTGAGTGAGATCAGAGATATTGACAAAGAAAGACACCGAGCTACGTGTAGGACTACAAGAGAGAGGATTCGAGGGAGTTGCGAGACTGAGATAGAGCCTTAGCACAAGGGAGCAGCAAGACCGAGAGATGGAGGGAGCTGCAAGATTGAGTGAGTGAGAGAGAGAGCTGCGAGAATGAGAGAGGCCAAAACACTAGGGCCGGAAGACAAATTCAACAAAATGGGTAAGACGACGCCATTTCAAATCGTCTATAGGGTAATTCAGGTATCACTTTTAGGTATCGGGTAATACCTAACCCATCCTAAAGCATATCAGAACCAAATAAAAAATTACCGTTACCAACCTGTCCTTTTTTTATGGGTATATTTCCTTTCGAAAAAGCAAGTTACTCTTTATCAGTCTAGTATTAAGAGCAGTGGCTTTGGCATTCAATGCTAATGCATTTTTAAAATTTGAAGAAATATAAATAAAATAACCTATATTAACTTCTTTAAAAAGTAAAAACTTAAATTATGAGCTATAGTAATCTTAAGTATATCAAATTTAAAGATGTACTGTTCATATTCAAAAGTAATATTTTATTGTAAAAATTATCCTAACTATTTTGTTTTCTAGTTTTCATTTCTCACGATTTTTACTTTCTCAAACGCTTTTTCACTTTTATTTTTGTGTTCAATTTTGAAATATGTGAAGAAAAAATATTATTATTAATTAACATGTAGTTAGTGTAATTGTAAAATATGAAAAAATATATATTATTAAAAAATAATATTATATTATTATTTTGATTAATATAATATGAGTTTATGGCTAAAGAGATTTTAAATTTATAAAAAATATTTTTTTTTTATCAAATTTTAAAGATAATTTTAATGAAACAAATGCTATTACTCTTGATATTTCTTGGTTCTCTAATAAGAATGAAATTGGTGAAAGATTCGGCTCTGATGTGTAATAATTGATGTTGTTCTTCTTTTGTGCTTTTACACTTTAACTTTACTAATTAAGTAATAACTTTTCGGCATGAACAGTTCTGTCAAAAAGAAAGAAGTGTTCTATGCGGAAAGCACGGATAATATGTATAATATGAACAGTAGTGTGATTGTGTAAAAGCTTCAAATTAATTTTAACAAGCATGGATAGTATGTTCTATGTGATAAGGTATCTTTGCTCGAGTTCATGCTAAACGGTCCCAGGCCAGGTGTACGAGTACTCCTAGCCATTGCAGTACTATTATGTCGACATGACCTTAGCAAATGGTTGTGGGCTCCGTTTGGATTGTAGTATCTTTTCACATCTCATCTCAATATCTAAATATCATAAATATAAATATTTTTTAAATTTAAATTTTTAACTTTTTTATCTAATCATTTCATTATCATTATAAATTTTCAAACTTCAAAACAAAATAAAAAATTCAATTTTTTTAAATTTTAAAATAAAAATTATATTGTAATAAGATTTTAACTTTATAATATTTTTATTCAACTTTTTCTCTCTCCCAAAACCTCATAAAAATAATATTTTAATTCAAACTATTTTATTATTATTTACAAATTATTTTACTATTATTCATAAATTTGTTATCTCATCTCATCAATCTCAATATCCAAATGAGGCCTTAGTCATATTAGCATGGAGGGCATATGCAAGACACGTGCTTAATTCCCCATATTCGATAGTTGGTAGAATTTATCCTTTTCATACTAATCTTAAAACAATGGGTTTTCATTTTCTAGTGAAGCAAAGTAACATAATAACTATGAACTATTGGGAATTAATCATCTATTAAAAGCTAGCTCATGGTGTCTAGAGGAATTTTGTATATCAGAATATCCAATCTATTAATTTATCAAGCTCAACCTTCACACTTTTTAAACATGATTTCCATTTATTATTTAATTATTCGCCTCAACCAGTGTGTTGTGACATGTTTTTTTTTTTTTTTTTAATCCTAATCTTCATTTTTTGTTCATAAAAGTCAAAAATGAAAGCACGGGGCAACTCTCCCAAAATGTTTCCAATATCATCACGTTCTCAACTTTATTTTAGAGAGAGAAAAAAGAGTCAAGGACATACTTTATTACCCATCATTAACAGTTATACATGCACTGTGATGCATGCTAAGAAACTCTTATTTCATATAGAATGGATATATATGGTTGATTCGGGCCAAAAAGGATTGAAAAACCAGAGACTTTGCAAAGAACCCATAGTGTTTTCACTGTCCCTTTTCGATTGTATGTATCTGTTTCTTTAATTGGCACCAATGATATTTGGTAGTTCAAGGAGCCGTGGAAACTGAAAAGTATTGCCACCAAACCAGCCAACTAGTACCGAAGCACGTCATTAATTGGCAAAGCATGGAAGTTAAACAGTGATCGATCGATGGACCTTTTCATCGGATCCTAATGTGCCGCTACAGACAAGATGGGATGCTTCTAAGTTTTTTACCACTATATGTGTGTGTGACATTCAATCATGCATGCATATGGATCGGTTTAATTTGCCAATATGGGGACCCAAAAAGAAAGTTGGCGAGAAAGGGACTAAAAGGCACAAGCCACTACAAATTGGACTACAACATCTAGTAGTTCACATCCTCTGATTTAGAAAGCCAGATTAGAAAAACAGAGTAATTATTAGGTACTCTAAGAGCACGAATACGTGATATTTTTATCCTATCATAGCATAAAGTGAAATTAGTATAGATATAAGCAATTTTAAAAACATGACCTGTTCTTATCCTAAAATAGGGGCGGCATCATGCACCCATGTCCACGGTGCTCGAGCTCCATCTACATTTATATATTGAGAAAATATATTTACAATCGTAAATTGTGCAACTACCGCGTAATTAATTTGTAAAAAGTGAATAAAACATGAGACTCATATGAAAAAAATTAAATTTTTAATAGTGGATGTCATTCTTTTTCAAAGGGATTATGCAGCGTTTACGGACTTCACAGTTAGACGTAGAATTACTTACTTTTTTTTATATTTTTCTGCTCAATAAGGTAGACTTCATTCGTTGGGACATGACAAGAGCCAGATGGGTCAATAGAACTGCCAAACGCCAGGAAACACAAATACAAACTGGCTCATAAGGTACATGCATGGTTCCCACAAAAGATCAATAATATTCCCTCTGGTCCATATCCGGATCCTGAAATGTATACCCTATAAAGAACTTGTTTTGCTATAATTACCTCGTGACATCGATTGGGGTATTGTCGTTTTGCAATCAAAGGAATAGAAAAAAAGAAAGAAAAGGACAGCATTCTCATATCATGTTCATATCAAAGCAATTTCCATGCAAACCCTGTGATGTAACATTCTCTCATTTATCATAACACTAGTAGTTTGCTTTCCTCTTGTTTCTTTTGAATCTTATTGAGATCTTTTAATAATTATTCCATCCCCCCACCCCCAGTGCTAAACCCTGATTCAACAAAGAAAATAGTTCCTTCCCCTGCTAAACCTCTGCAGCTGCTGAAGTTGAAAAATGAGACATTGCTTGAACACTCTTCTCTTCAAAAAAACTGAAACTACTTCCTTCCTCTATTAAGCCTCAGCAGGTGGTAATTAATACTTCCCCAAGACTTCCTTTTATTGCTTGTCTGAAACAAATGAATCAGAAGCTTAAAAGAAGGAAAACACTACTCCCACCGAGGAATACCCACTGAAATTTTGTACCCAATTGCTTTTTTTTTTTTTTTTTTTTACTTAATAGTTAAGGAAGTGTTTTTTAATGAGTTTGTGATTTTTTTTAAATGTTTAAGGGGTTTAAAAAAATGTTTAAAAAAAAAGTTTTACACAGTCAGTAGAAATCCTCGGTGGATTTCCTCGGTACCTCTAGCAGCTCCCTTAAAAGAATACATATTGCATTGCACAATCCTAGAAAAAATACATGATGAGTATTTATAAACAAGCACCAAAGTATGAAATAAAGTATTTGAGGAATAACACTAACAGAAGTAGCAGAAGCTACATTAATGATTAAACTATAAAAGTTGTATCAGCTGAGAATCCATGCAGGCACTCAAGAGTTCCTTTTGCCGAACACATTTATCATTGTCGTTGTGGCTAAAAGCCAAGCGGTTGAGAAATGTAATCATTTCCTTCATGCAAGGTTTGTGAAGAGAGCCAAATTTCTTTGGGTTAATATGCAGTGAACAAGCTTTCCGACCCATTATTATATGCTTAAAACTACATATGCCCAGCCAAGATAATGTTAGACTCAACCACTTTTTTGTAAAAATAACGCAAAGAACCACAATGAAAACAGACACTAAATGAATTCCAACTGTCAAGAAACGATAGGATAAAGAGAAAAGATCACAAGCAATGTGAAACTTATCGACATTTCAAGGTAAGCAACCGGATACACCCCCATTATGGAAGAAAGAGCACACACCATTGGTCAATTCAACCATACACCCACTAAAGAATCCCAAAGACGTGAAAAGTAGTCAATATGAAGTTCCCTTACGATTTCACTTTCATGGAAGTCAATTTAGACATACACAGAGACATCTGATGCCGGACAATAAGAAAAGTCTTAATGGATGTTACATTCTAGCACAAAAGGCAAGCCACAGCGATTTTCTGCAGCACAATGCAGGGCCAGGATACTAGGTGAAAACTAAACTATCCAATAGTATATTGAATTCAACCGTCTAGTCAGAAAGATACAAGGGGAAAGATGAAAAGTGAATCTGTCTCTACTCTCTAGATGAGAAAATTAGTTTCAGACATAGTCCTCTTAAGGCTGATCGTAACACTTAATGATGTACTGATTCCCAGTCAAAGCTTCAAAGCTAATACTTCCCAATAACTGTTAGAATCCAGATCTGAATTAAAAGGTATTCCAGTAACAGTTCCCTATCTACAACGCATTAGGCTAAAATTTGCAATCCGTTTGATGTTCAGAGGCTGGCTGTCCACCAAATCATCCTCCAAGATAACCCAAAAAATATAGAGATCAGGATGCAATTTTCCTTTACAAAACATTCCGCAATGACCATCTTTTTTTAATATATATATATACACACAGCATACATTAGCAACGAACATATAAAATAACTCTAAAAAGAGTCGCAAGTCATTTCCTTGAGGAAAGATCAAACTTTCGAGCTACAAGTCATTGATTAATACAGAGGCCCCCTGAATGCAAGAAATATAAGCAAAATAGTAACTTCTAGGAGCAGAAAGTGACATCGAGACGAAGAAGAGAAGAAGACGAGCAAAGGAATTACCGAATTGGCGACTTTGACAGTAGAGAGACAAATTGGTACTCTTGCGCTTGCAGTGCAGAGTACAGGCGTATGCCCAATTGATCAGCACCGTCTTTTTTCTTCCTTCTTTTTTTTTTGCTTCCAAACACGCCCCCCTCTGTTGACTGGCCCCAAACTACGGGCCCAAACTAGGGGCCTAAATTACTGTGCAGTCTCGGAGGCTCCACAGTCCACAGATAGTAACGCATGTAGAGATTTCTAATATAGAAAAATTATTTGTAGAATAAAATATCTATACAATTTTTTTACATTCACACAATTTCTACGCATCATATTTTTTTTTAATTTTTATTATTTTTTTCTTTTATCAAATATTTAATATATAAATAAAGAATTGAAGAATCGAATTAGTTTAAAAAAATAAACTCAAAAAACAATTTAAAAAAATATTATAAAGTTAAAAAATTTAAAAAAATTAAGTGTGTGGAGGTTGGGAAGGTTGTGTAACATTACTCTTTGTACAAATTCTCCGTCGTCAAGTTAAGTTTGGCGTAAATTTTTTTAAAGAATTACATTTTATTTTAAAAATGTGTAAAAAAATTATTATTTTTAAATAAAATTCACTTTTTTAAAAAAATTCTACACAAAATTTGTTTATTTAAAACGTATGCCTACCATTACTGTTTGAAGATATTTACGCAAATTGTCGAAGTAGTAATCTTGCCCTTGCATTCAAAGAAGTCACGAGGAGTTTCAACCATTCAAATAGTTGGTAATGAGAAATTACAATTTTTCGGTCCCATGCGCTTATGAATGGATATATTTTATATTGAGTAATGAGATACAAGTTCCAAATAGAAAAATCATATACAAGTTTTTTGTAAAAAAAATAGATTTTATTAATAAATAATAATTTTTTTACACTTTTTAAAAGTGGGGTCTACATTTTACAAGAACTTGCATAGAACTTATCTATTTGAAACTTGTACAAATCATTTCTCTTTTATATTTGTCATAATACTCCCCTCACGTGTGGTAGAGTCCTCTCAATAAATAAATTCAAAATATTTAAGAAAAATTTTATTCAGTAGTCCTACACTACACATCTATTAATATTTTTTATTTTTTTAAGTTTTTTCTCAACAGATATGTAGTGTAAGGGTGCTAAGTAGAAGAACTCAATATTTAATTATGAAAAATAATTTATGCAATTCTAGGATGTGCTAGCCTCGCACTCTCTTTTTTAAAAAAAGTGTATGAATCTAATACCCATATAAGAAATATTATTTTTTGATGGTGAACTTCACTTTTTTCAAAGGGAGTTTGCAGGATTTTTACATTTCATAACTATATCTAGCATTACTCTTTAATTATATAGATGAAGTGTAGAGTCAAAATTCAATCTAAAACCTCTATTATGATATCATATGAAATTATCACTTGTTTTAAAATTTTAAATTGATAAAAATGAATAAATCTAATATTTATATTTATCTTAACAGGTAAAATCATGCACGTAGTGTTTATATAACCTAACTTTTTTAAAATTGTCCCATTATTTAGAATATTATTTATGGTTCTAAGGGTTTGTTTGGATACTAAAGATATCTATGAATATTTATGAATAATAGTGAAATATTTTATCAATAATAATAAATAATTTATAAATACTAATTAAAAGAAAATTTTATGCACCACACTTTCATCTTACTAATAAGATGTGACACATTTATCATGTTTTATCACCATCGTCAAATAATGATAATTGTGTCACATCTTATTTAATGAGATAAAAATAGAATAAAAATATAATATATATCATTACTCATAATTAAATAATTTGAAAATATCTTAGAATAATTATGATTCCAAACATACCCTAACAATCGTTGCTCACTCGGATTTGGGCTTTCTTCCTTTTCCCTCTTTAGGGAAGTCCATGAAGAAAACTGTGGGCCCTCGACTCGTGCACAGTCTGTAATTTTTGGCAACAAAAACACCTCAATCACCGACCCTACGTGTTAAATTGTTGATCATCCAAAATGACAGATAACCTTCTAAACTTTTTTGCTCTTGTCCTTTCTTTCAACATTTGTAGAAGGAATATCCGTACTACAAAAATTATTTGTTGCACCTACATTATCTGCAAGATATCCCAACACATTATCTTCAAACATCATAAAATTTCATGTGGCTTACAATCAAAGCATAATATGCTTCTTCAACCCCTTCCCCATGTGGACCAACATTATACTTAAACCAATTCTTATTTGAAAATTTTATTTATAAGCTTGTTAATTAACATATCAAACATATCATTAGTATGGAAATCCATCATGTTTTGGACGTGAGTCACAGCTTCGCACACACGACCACCTACAACCAAGAAGGAATGAGGTTTAGAGGTTCGAGAGAATGACTCTGATATCTAAGTCAGTGAAGATAATAGAGATCTGTTTAGTAATTTATTTAGATAGGTTTCATAATTATACTTGGATGATATAAATAGAACTCATGATGCTTCATGTTGTTACGCGATAACTATTTCATCCATTATTTGAAATTCAAGTCTTTCAAGATATTAGGGCTTAGCTTATCTTTGAATGAGTTTATAGTCATTTTTTCGAAATTCTCAGGCGGTTGTTCCTTCGATGCCAGCCAGAATATACTTGGATTGGACTAAGCCTTGGATTAACTAGGTTATCGGGTTGTGCTACAGCCCAAGCCCATGATATGACCCAGCAGGTCCTTGGGAAAGGATTAGACCCCCTTCCACATCACATTAGATAGTATAAAAAAAATATCGAGTAGCGTAATTATACTAAATTTTGCAGTATGCGATATGTTTAGATATCAACTTGTAAGTGATATAATTGTACCAAGTGTATGGATCACAACTAAAGTAAAAGTTTTCCTTACTATTCCATTATCGGGTTTTTTCAACTGATCCTGAAAGTGTAGAGGTTTTCAAAAAGAAATTTATTACAAGTACATATTGAATAACTCAAAAGAAAATTCCCTAACTCGATAGCTCAAGACTATCACTGTCCCCAAAGGTGATACTTCATTATTGGTAATCATCCTTGAAAAGACACGGAGAGATTTGGATAGTGAATTAAGCTGAGATTAGAATTAAAAGTTAAAGAAAATATTACTATAATATTATTTTTTTAATATTATTTTTATTTTAAAATTTTAAAAAATTAAATTATTTATTATATTTTATTTAAAATTTTGATAAAGTTATAATTATTAGATATGATGAAATGAGATGAATTAGTATGATTTTTGAATCCAAATAAGACCTAAACACCCCAAGAGAGAGAATTCTACTCGGGGTTACCATCACTCTAGGGCAGTCAAAGACAAACCTTGCAAGTTATCCTCTCTAATCTTGTGCGCAACGTTAGTGGCAATCCCTTTCACTCACTTACCCCAAAGCCAACTCCCGATTTGAATTATGAGATGAGTTGATATGAATTAAGAAGGTTTGTAAATAATAAAATAAAATATTATTAAAATATTATTTTTTAATTTTATTATTATTTTGAAATTTTAAAAAGTTGAATTATTTATTATATTTTGTATAAAAATTTAAAAAAAATTATAATGATGAGATAAAATAAAATAAATTAAGGTGAATTTTCAATCCAAACAACAGCTTACTTTCTTGTTTCAGGCGAGACTTTCGTGTTTAAGACCAGGTATAGACAAAACTTTTGGCTTCAAATTTTATAATATCTAGTGATAGAAAAGACAAACCCATAAAACTCAAAGACTTTTATAAAATTCAGCACTACTCGGATTTTCATCCTGTCCAAACTTTTAGCTTAGCCAAGAGGGTGTGGTATATGAAAAAGAAAAATTCTATTTCTAAGTCTCATACACCACACACTAATCTTTTTATAATTTTTTTAATTTTATTCTCTTATTAAATGTGTGATATATGGATTATAAGTAGAATAATTTAATTATTTTAAGAATAATAAAATCAAAAAAAAAAACTTTAAAAAAATTTTGGTGTGTGGTGTATGGACTTATGAATAGCAATACTCTATGAAAAATTCTATTTGCAAGCCACCGTGAAAGTATCTGCTCACGTGTCAATGTTTAATTTGTAAGAAAATCTAATTTTAAACGTATCATTAGAGCACTCTCAATGAATTCTTTATCTTATTTTTTAAAATACATCACCAAAATTCATTTTTTCTATTTTACATACTGAATTTTATAATATGTTATCTATCAACTTATCTATTTTTTATCTATATCATTTAAATATTCTTTTTTTTATTCTTTTTAAATATTTCATTTCTATCAATAAATTTATAATATCTATATATTTTTTATATTTGTAATTTATTTTTATATACAATGTAAAATAATTCAATTTTATACATGTAAAACAAAAATATATAAGCTAAATAAAAATTAAAAATAAAATCAAATATGAAAAAATTGGTTTAAAAATATTTTTAAGATATTTTTTTAGAAGAAAATGAAATATATGTGTTTTAAATGATGAACAATAAAAAGAATTTCCTTATATGATAAAAATCAAAGTAAATAAAAATGAGGAAGTAATTGAAATATTAACAATAAAATTTTTTTACAGGATGAACAGTACCCGCTACATATAACGGGATACTGTAGCTAAATGTATTTTACAATTCATTTTACATAATCGGTTGGAGCTTCATTTTAGAATAATTCTTCAAATTATTTACATTTGTTGTATAATATAAAAGCTATTGGGAGTGCTCTTAGGTTATATTTAGATGTCAAATTCATCTCAATCAATCTTAAATCAATTATTACTGAGATCTACTATTTTTTTAACTTCTCATATTTCAAACTCTATCATATATTCAAACGTATATATTTATTTAATTCATATATTTAAATATATCTTAATAAAATTTATAAAATATTATTATTTATAGATGGACTCAAATCATCTAAAATTACATCAATCTGAGAAAAGTGCAAAAGAAAGAGGATACGGTATTCAAATGGGCTATGTAGGTCATACATTTCTTATCAAGGCGCAAGATTCTGGTACCCAACTTGTGAAGAAGGAAAAGAAAACAACAAAAGGTATTATAATTTTTTTTTTTTTAATTCTTAAATTATTTTTGAGTTGGCCTTGGCCTCACAATTATTAGCATTTTGGAGGTGTTAAATGGGATGGGGCCCAACGAAAACTGACTTCTAATTAGAACCACCATCAGGCCTTGGGGGGACTCTGGGGTCTGGTCTGTGTTGTCACATGGAACCATGTTCATATCCCAGCTCTCAGACAGACACTTTGCCAAAACACAATGCCACCTGGCCTCCCTCCTATTTCAAATTATTTACGTTGGAACAGCACAATATCTTTTCTTTTTTTTATTTCTTTACTTTTCTTTTCTTTAAGCATTGTGGTTCGAAATTTGAATGGAAAATTGATACTTGAAGATTGGGGAAACTTTCGGCTGACTCCGTGATGACAATGACATTTCTTGTTGTTTAGGCTAAAAATATCACAACCTGCACAGCATTCAAGTCTATCACTTTTTTGTTGTCAAAAGGCAACTATTACATATGAACTCATACGCCACATTAGGAACTAAAATTCAACGTTTTAGATTTTTATTTTTTAAGGTCTCGTTTAGATTCGAAAAGTATCTCATCTCATCTCATCTCATTATTATAATTTTTTTAAATTTTTATATAAAATATAATAAATAATTTAATTTTTAACAATATTTTTTTCAACTTTTATTTAAAACTATCTCATCTTATTTCTGAATCCAAACCAACCTTAATGTTTTCTTCTAAATTCAGAGATGAGTTACTACAGTTTGCAATTTGAAGGCTTTTTGTTTATCTTTGTTAAGATAAATACAAATGAGAATAAATGATGATTTCGCATGATATTAAAATAGAGATCATGAGTTTGAAACCCGACTCTTACTTTATTTCATTTAATTAAATATTTCATATTTTAGATTAATCTAACATTTTTAGTTAGAAAAAAAGAAGTCATTAGAGAAGAATGATAAGAAAGATAAGTGAATTTTCAAATACTTCTATTAAGAAAATATTTATTATTCTGAGTTTGTCATCTTCTTCAGTCATTTTAAGTGACTTCTAACATCGACCACTTGAATAAACAATGTGTAAAACTGAGCCAAGGGAGGAGTTTTTCAAAAAGTAGTTGGTAAGTTTGTAACATTATTCAACTGTGAAAGTGTTCAACTGGCATGACCTGTACACCATTTTGTGTTTAACGCGTTTCGTGTGCAAATCAAACTTTCCAAGTCTGATGTATTATATTACATAATACCAACACTCAATATTCTTCCTCATGCGGTGTAAAATATACAAAGCAAATTCCACAGAACAATGTGAAAGTTGCCCAAAGAATATGATCAAAGTTCGTTCACATTGTAATGAGGGTCAGAATTATCCAATGAACAGGGGACCCTTAGTTGAGGAAAAACATCACCTGTAATGCTTTTATGTGTTTGTGAAAGTAACCTCAGGAGAATGAAAAGCAGTGTGATCCAAACACTACCTTAGACAGAGAATAGCAGTGCTCTTTTGGCAATGACATTCTGTAGGGCTGTAGCTTTATCATCCACATGCAAATGGACAATTAGAGATTACCCCACTGGAACTAACAAACAGTGTAACATCATTTTGCAGGGAAATGTCAGTTTGCCATTGAATTCTCAAAGTATATGGGCACAAAAATATTGTAGCAGATGATCATGGCTACCTTTCCCAAACAAACACAGTCACAGCAGAAGAAGAAATAATAAGAACCAAAAAGCTTTAAAAAGAAAACCTTTCTAGATTAATACAGAATTAATCATCTTAGAAAAATTAACAAACAGATTAAAGAACTAATAAAGACATATTTTTCTTGGTAATTCAATGTCTAATACACCATCGGTGCCTTTTCAAGTGGTCTGAATGCTGTAGGGGAAGAAGCCAGCGGAAGTACCTGAGAAGAACTTGAAGGATACTGTGATAGATTGTGATGAAGCTCCCTCTTTTCGTTATTCCCAGCAATAAATTTGAGAAAAGATCCTTCCTTTTCTTCTGTCGCCACTGTCGAATCGGAAGGAAGTGAAGCCCCAGAATCCTGAACAGACCCAGAATTTTGAAGTGCCTTTTTCTCCGCTTCTTCCTTCCATCTTCTATAAAGTTTCTCCTCTGCATCCCTCAAGAACTTGAACGTTGGAGGGGGTGAAGATCTCAACCTGTTCAATTCTGCCTCTGCTGACGATTCAAAGAGAGGATTGAATCCATGGTGGTGGTAAGAATCCAAAGAGTTCAAAGGAGGAGCCTTTACTGGTGGGGAAGCCAAAGGAGTAAGGAATGGGGTGTCAACAGTCATGATAAGTTCACTCAAGCTCCTTGTTCTTGACCCTTTTCTGCTTCTATCATCAGACTCCAAATCCTCCCTAGTTTCCTCTTTGATTGTGAAGAGAAATCTTGGAGGGCCTGCGAGATTGTGCAGCCTCATGAGCTCAGCTTCCACACTTTCTTCCCCACAGGTCTTGAGCAGAAAGTCCTTGCTAGAACCCAGCTCCGGGTCCGGTTCATGACCAGTGGCATCTTGGTCTCTCACACATTCTCGAGTGTCGCTGTTTTGCAAAGAAGAGGGTCTCTGCCAGCAGATAAATTGAAAGAGTTCCTTTGCATATTTTCCGTAATCATCTTCAATCTCTGCGCTGGTGATTCTCTTCTTCCTCCACCATAACAAATAGTAAAGCTCCGCGACAAAAGCCAGGAGGAGGCACCCAAACACCAGGCTCAAACTAATGCCTATACCACTGAAAGATTTCATCTTTGACAAGAATTTCACATTCCCCAGAAGTAACTGATCTTGGACGCAATTCTGCTTAAGATTCTCCCACTTCTTAAATATAAAATACAGTAAAAAGAAAAATAGAGGACAGAAATTGATAAAACTTTTGTAAAAAGTAGAACTCAAAGCCCACTACACCAACTCTAAAGAGAATTCACAAAAACCTAACCCAAGAAGTCAAGAACCCTCCCTATTCTTTTGAAATTCAATACCAAGATCTTAAATGTTGCCTGAAACATAATACAAGAAAACCAGGCACTGTTAATATTCTGGGCATAAGGAACCTCACCTTCTAGCCTAAGAAATCACCAACACTAGGCAACCAATGAAAAACAAGAGCTTCGCTTATGTAGAATACAAGGATTGGAACACATTACACAGTGCAGTGAAAATCAGAGAGCGTAGACGAATTCTAAGACGATTTGTAATACGGCAATGAGTGGGGAAATCGCTTTATACGATATCTTTTAAGGGTGCCATCGAAATGGTTGGAGAGAAGGCAGCAGCTCACATGGGTTAGCAAAAGCGTGTGTCCGATTTTAATCATAGTGTAATGCAAAATTAGTCGAAAAGCAGGTAAAAAGAAGGATTAAAACAATGATAAAAAAAAATAAGGGTAGGGATTGCATCACCCACGCGGCCATCCACGTAACCTAATCTGAATAGAGAGGACAGCGCCAAAGAACACACCCGTCGCCCATGAACATCTAGCTGGGTTGGAGTTTTAATACTTTTCGTTTGGACGTACCTTATGGAGTTTTAAATTAGAAAAATTATAGTAAGCAATCCTACGCCAACCAAATGTGGAAGGAAAAAATAAATAAATAAAAGAGTAAAAAAACTCTTTAAATTATCGTAAGTTTTATATTTTAAGTTATTAAAATTTACGCATAACACATTTCAAACTACAGATTTTATTGAATTGGTCACTGAACCACTTCAATTGGCTAATTCAAACTGATTTAAAATTGTATTTATTTTTTAGTCGTCTAACAATTGATTTTTTTTTTTAATTTCTTGCAGAAAGATTTGATCAAACTAAACATATATTAATTTTTTCATCCTTGTATTCAATAAGAATCACAGAAAAATTAGAATATAAAATATATAATTTTTTATTTTCTTTAGTTGAACAAAAAAAAAATTAAGCGGCTAAAATATGTGGTGGTGCATAAAAATTAATGGTTTTTATCCTTCTTTTATATGAGGAAAAAATATATGGACAATTGAGGCAAAATACATTTATTACATTTATATTGAAACTAGTCAATAAATTTATATTTCATATTTTTTTATATATTATATTAAATGTTTAAATTGTATTATATATAATTCTTAATAATTTTTATTAACATTGAAATAGTTAATTTAAAATTATTATGAATAGTTTATTTAACTTTGTTGAATCGTCCGATTCATTTAATGATTCTTACCCGATTCTAAATCTGATTCCAATTTTTTGAGACTTTCTATGCATTATATGGATACCAGAAGAAATGGGGATGGGAGAAGAAGACGGTTCAAACCCAAAGTGCTCTGTGCTCTATGTCATAAGTCCTCATTTTCAGCATTTTGGTCTTGAGCCTCGTGCCCCGTCAATTACTTCACATACTCGGCAATCCTTTGTCTCTATCTCTTTATTATATTAATTTCGTATTAAAATTAATTTTATAATTTAATATATTAAATTAAATCATGTTAATTTATAAATTTATTTTTTAAAATTTTTAATTATTAAAATATTTCTCTTTAATATATAATAGATTTAAATTGGTATATCGTTCCAACAACTATAAAAGGAAATATATTAATAAATAACGTGACACAATCTAGAATATTAAATCTTAGGTCTCAAAATTCATCTCAACACACTTAAATTTATTTTATCTTATCATTATAATTTTTTTAAATTTTTACATAACATATAATAAATAATTTAATTTTTTTAGATTATAAAATAATATTAATATTAAAAATAATATTTTATTTATCTAAAATCATTTCAATTCATCTCTAAATTCAATCGAGTTCTAATAGATAATCCATTTTTCAATTTTTCGATAATTTAAGGATGCAATGAGTCAGTTTTGATAAGTTGAGAGTGCAAAATCAAAAATGTATTATGCAATCTTGTTAGTTTGGGATTCCTGAAATGATGGTCGGGACAATCGAATAAAGCTCCTATCATGTCTTTTTTTTAAAAAAAAAAAAAGAAAAAGAATAAAGCTCCTATCGAAAACAGATGCAAAAGGCATAAATCCAACAGCGGAACACGGTAAGAAACAACCTATTATGCTTCACTACTTATGATTTAAAATAAAAACACTATTTTTGTCTTTTGTAGACTTGGGATCTGATATAAAATTTTCGTCTGATGTTATTTTATTTTATTTTATCTTATCTTATTTTTAAATATAATTTAAATATAAAATTTTTAAACTGATCATTATAATTTTTTTTAATTTTTAAATAAAAAATAATTTTAATTTTTTTAAATCTTTAAATAAAAATAATATTATTACAATATTTTAATTTTATAATAATTTTTATTTAATTTTTTTTCTTTTTTAAAAATTTAAAAAATACTCAAAAACTATCTCACTATTAATTATAAAATATCTTATTATTATTTATAAAATTTTTATCTCATCTCATTCTTTAAACAAACACTTATGAGGTTTAAGAACATGACAAATGTGTCCTTTCTTGAAAGGATCGTGCTACAGCCCCCATTGGGGGCTCCCGTTGGGGGCTGTAGCATATATTGTATGTGTTTTTTTTTAAGTTGTTTTTTATATAATTTTTTTAAAAAAATAAAATAAATTTAAAATATTATTAAAAATACTTTCTTAATCAAGAAGTAAAAAAAAATTATTAAAAAATACTTTCTTAATCACGAAGTAAAATAAAAAATCATAAAAAAATATTTTATATTTTACTTCGTGATTAAGCAAGTATTATTTAATAATATTATAAATTTTTTTATTTTTTAAAAATATTTAAAATCATTAAAAAATCTATATAAAAAAAATTAAAAAATACACATGATAAAATACACTAAAACTCCAGCGGGAGCTCCAGCATTTTCCTTCTTGAAAATCAGGGCAAAGCTAGAAGAATATAAAAACGTTTATATATTTTTTAAAGGAAATGGATAATACCCTTTAAATTAGCGAGTATGAGGAAAGGAGATCTATTCCTATTTAATTGTTGAAAAATAATATTTTTAATCATGAAAATACACTTCAGAATTATATATAATACGATTATATATAATATTACTTTTAACTGTTACTGGTAAGAGTGTTTGTGGGACCTTAATATTGAAAAGGTGAGACCCCCGTTGTGTGTGGGATGGGATATGTACCGGACCGGAAAGGCCGAACATGTTAGGATCCATATAGCAGTTAGCTGGGGCTGGCCGGTGCAGTACAGGACCCCTTGAATTGATGCATCATATATCTATAAATGCTGAGAAGTCTAATCAATATTCTTGTATATGATTTGGCTAAATAATGAGAATACGTTGGGAATGTTTTGGAAATATAATTTATAGTTCTGGACTAATAGTTTATAGTTTAAATCATAATTTTAACCCTTTAAAATTGATTTATTGTTTAATAATTATATATTTAAAACACTTTCAAATATATTATATTTATTCAAAAACAAATTAAAAAAAGTACTTTCTCAAATAGAAATGAAGATCATTTTATTTTTTAAAAATTATGACCATATCGGCCTTAAAAATCTAAAATTATATTTATTTTAAAATTATATAAATATTTTCACCTATAGTTTTTTTTTTTTTTTAAATTAGAACTACATTCAGTTTTATCTACAAAAGAATATTTGAGAAAAAACACGTACTTTTTAGATCATTTAAGATTAAAAAAATAATTTAATATGTAACATATAAACAATCTAATTTATTTATTAAAGAGTTTTTAAAACTATTTAATCACTTTTTAAAACTTCTAACGCAACTCCAAACAAACCATGTGTATTATGCCAACATTGTTAGATTTTATTATTTAAATAAATATATTTTGGATATTTTGAATAAATTTACTTATTTTCTTATATTATCATAAGAAAATATAAGTTCCTTTTTTTAGACGAAACCTTCCTTAAAATTAAAAACTGATAAAATCTCGACCAGAGAGTGCACAAAGAATTTATAAGTCACAAAGGGACTAAGTAATGAACCCATTGCATTCAATTCTATAATATAATTTCACTCACGAGGAAAGAAAACTTCTTAATGCAATTAAATTTCCAAAAGACAAATAAAGAACCCAATATAAATTGTAAATCGTTAGAGCAATCCATTCGCATTTGGCTTCAAATCAAACCTTCATACAAACAAACATAGAGAGATAAAAGGGAGGAGAGAAAGTACTGTCAAGATAGCTAGCAAGAGAGGTGCAGAGCAAGACATCTTCCGGGCCAGCCCCCGACATGGAGATCTCTCTTTTCTGTTCACTTCAATAAACACCAAACAAGTCCTCCAAAGTCTCCTCAAAGTGACATTGGCTTCCAAAACACCATTTCCAAGAAAAAGATCCAGAAAAAACGAAAGCCGCACGCATAAAACTAACTCTCCAAACTCCACAAAATCACAATCAAACGCAATTTCAGCACAAACTCATATCAGCTTAGAGTCTGCGACATTTGATAATCTTGATCGAGGAAGAAAACGGAGAGAAGAGGGAGAGAATCGGCGAAAGGAAGAAAAACAGAGGAAGATGAGAGACGAACGAGGATATACGCGAGTCGAAGAGAGAGAAAAGAATGAGGGTATAGAAAATTATAAAATAATATTTGACATGTAAACAGTGACTCACCAACATTGGTGAGTCTTGTATTGTTACTGTAGCTCAAGTCTTGAGCTTTTGATCATTAGCTAGTCCAATGTGAAGGTTTTTTCTAACATCTAGCTAGAGTTTAGACTTGTATTGACATTTAGCTAGTCCAATGCCAATACTCTTATTAGTTTTGCATGTTTCCCTATTTTCCCTCACTCCGTGCACCTCATGTCTCTCAACGGTTTACTCTCTCTCCATAACCACTTTCTCTCCCTTTCACCGAGCCTCACTTCTCCCTAGTTACCTCTCTCTCTCTCTCTGCAACCAACCATCTCAGTTTCTCTTCCACACCATGAGCTTCTTCCTCCAACCAGCCAGTCAAAAACAAGCAACCACCACGACCTCATGGTGAAGTTCAGCAATACCTTCAGCCGCAACCCTCTATTCTTAGCCAAACCAAACGCACAAGCATCGCACACCTCATCAAACCAGCCGCTTACAACCTCTCGTTGGCCAGTTACTACAGTGGATGTCAACCTTAAACCACCACTACTGCCCTACATTGGAAGCAAAACTGTAAGCCACCACTGTCTTTAGCCAACGACAAGTGCACGTCCAAACCAATTCATGTGAAGCACTTCGAGCCCCTCTGTCCAACCGCTGCCCACGTCCAACACAAGTCCAATTGCATGTTGTTCTCCTCCATCAACCAATACAAAACAAGCCTCCACGTCCCATGTTTTCCCTTGCCAAAAATAGAGTAGTTTTTTCCATCGGGGTGCTCAAGCCACCACGCTCTCTTCTCTCTCTGTACTCCACCACGAGATGAAGCAACCTCCACCTGCAGGGCCATCGATGCCCACACAAATCCACTTAGTCTCAAACCTTCCTTGTCGCACGTCCAGTTTCTTCCACAAGTGAGGTTGTCGTGTAGGCTTCTGTAAGGATAATACTCATTTACTTTATTACCCTTGGTCTGTAGGGCAGCATCAATTTTGATCATCCTTTCATGTGCAACATATTTAAGTTAGGCTTCATTTTTACCTTGGCTTACTAGTGGTGGGTTTGATTTTTAAATCTTTGAATTTATACATAAAATGTTAAGTGTTTAAATTATATTACTATATATTAGTTTTAAAAACTAAGATTTTAGTAGTAAATAATAAAAGTAAATTTATTATTAACACTTTAAATATGAATAAGCCTATTTTATGAAACGAGTTTTTCACTGTTATTTAATATATTTAAATACAATATTTTAAGCGTGTCGATCTCTCTGGTGAGTTAGATTTTTAAATTGGACTAGTTTATACTTATGGCAGAACACCACTATAAAATTTTGTAGTGAGCTAGGATGAAAAAAGAATTTTAGGTTTAGGACGTATGAGTTATTTAAGCATTTCAGGTTTTTAATTGTAAAGTACGTGCTTAATTAGAAAGTCACGCATGATTGGAAGTTGATGCAAGTTACGTGCATATTTATAGGTGACAATTGATATTCGATTGACACTGTTGTGAGAAAATTCAAAGAACTTAAAAAGTTCAGATAACTGGAGTTCTTATGCTAGACTTTACATAAAAAAAAAAAAAAAAAGAATTGAAGCTGATTTACGAAAATGTGCATGATATGTTTAAAAAGAAACGTGAAAAACAACATTAGTTATGTGTTCTGCATTACGCATGAAATCTGTATGAAAGAGAAAGTGTTTCTGACATGACTAGTGTAGACATGAGTAATATTTTGACACGTTGTTTTCTAAAATGTGCAAAAGAACAAATATGAAATTTGAAATTTTTGTACATGTTATATGAAGATGTTCCGAATCCGTTTCTGACTATGTGAAAATGAAATGAATATGTTCAACACTTTGTTTGATATGATATATATGCGTATAAAAAATTTTTGGCATGACTTTCTGATTATGTTATGATTATGATTCTGGTTATGATATGATGATTCTGATTCTGTTATATGGTTGGTACTAACATCTCTAATATGAGTGCACCCACTTTGGAAACAAAGTGATTTTTCTGCATGTTCTTTCTTATGTGCATACTCGAAACTCCGAGAATGAATAAGGAAAAGTTTCATATTATGATACTATTTGGTTTAGCCACCAAAAATAGCACAACCCTACCATGGGTTAAACATGGTATATGATATAATATGGTGATATGATATGATACAATATAATATGATAAGATGAAAACGTTCAGTCATGTTATGCCAAAAGGTCATTGATACAATATAATATGATAATATGAACAACTGATTTTTTAATATGAACAATTTGAAATGCTACACTGATTTTCTGATAATACGTTTTGTGATTTGCATATTGAAACTGAAATGTTTTGGTTTTACATTCTAAACTCTCTAAAACGGCTCATATTTACATAGTAGTATATGTTCTTTGCTTACTAAGTTGTTGATAACTCATCTTTTATCTTCGAAACAATTTTATTAATATTCTAAAGCACGTCGAAAGGGATAAAATATTTTCTAAAAAAATTGTAAATTATATCTTCTTACAAACTTGAGTATCAAAATTGAATGGAAGGAACGTTACGTTGTATAAATTTGAAAGTACCTTTTTTTGGCAGAGTACTGGAGGAATATATATGCATGACTCCTTGGAGCGCTTGAGCTTTTTCGTCGTGGCCCACTTCCAAATTTTCAAATGTATACGTTGAGGGACTTTGAAAAAAGGGGAAAAAAAAACAAAGTAGCACAAGCAATTACTTTTTTGAAGAAGTTCAAAGAGTTGTTTACGAGGGAATGCTACCTTATATGGGTTTTTTGAATGGGATTTCCCGAGCTAATATCTCTAGGTACGTACTTTTCCATTGAAAGAAACGCGATAGCTAGACAAGTGGTACTATATCAAGATTTCGAGAGTGACTTAAAACTAGTATTTTGGTAGTGTTTGCTAATTATTTTGGTAGTGTTTCCAAAGGCTTGTGTGTGGCAATCAATCTTCCAAGGAGTCAGCAAGCTGGGGAAGGGGGAGAATGGGGATGGGTTAATTACAAGATAATTTCGATCTTCATAGGGGACTAGATGGGGACTAAGGTAGGCTTGGCCACCACGGCAATACCTTCGATCATCCAACTAGTTAAATAACATGCCAAATGAAGGTACGGATCATAATTAACATATTGCAAATCTACGAAATGGGAATTGCTATTAGCGCTATAAGAAAATTGTTTATTTGTTGTCAGTTATTTCTTGAAAAAAAAAATACTTTTTATTAAAATGAGTCTATTCTCATTACAAATAATCATTTTTGTCACGAATAACTCGTCATAAATACTCGTTTTCATTTCAGTGTAATGATGATATATTTAGCTCACACACCTATCAAAAGCAAAGGAAAAATTAGTAGTATGTTAGTTTCTTAACATGTATATATATCTTTGTTTGTTAATTTAAAATTAGTAGTATGCTAGTTTTCTAATGTGTATGCTTTTGTTTTCACAACTTATACCATTTGATTTTGACACAATTCTTTAATTTGTATTTTTTCACTCAAGCAAAGTTTGTGAGATTTCTCATCTTTGGCATAGAAACAAAGGAGAGTAAGGCAATAGAACTATAGAAGAACATGTTGCTTAACCAAAATTAGTCTATAATGCCTTAAGATATTGCCAACTTAGTTTGATTATTTTTCATTTATTAAAATTAGTTTTTCTTATGCATCGCTTTTTAAGTTTACAAGTAATATGACCCAAAAACAGAAATGGGCTTTTAACCCAAGATTGATAAGGGCTGATCGAGCTCTAAACTTTGAGGCCATATCCTCCCCAGCGCAACCAATAAAATCGAAACTTTTTTTTTTTGAAAAAAAAAAAATGAAGATCCGTACTTATGAGTTTTAAAGTTCATTTAACCGGAGAGGAATATTAGGTATAAGTTTTAAATAGATAAATTTTATATAATTTTTTTATAAAAAATTAAGTCTTATTAATAAAAAATAGTTTTTTTTTTATTTTTTTAAAAATGAAATCTACTTTTTTTAAAAGTGGGCTTATATGTGATTTGTCTATTTAGAACTCGTATAAATTATTTATCTTAACCTAATGTGTATGTTCGAAACGTGTTTATTAAGCCAATTGGGCTTCTTAATATATCATTGGGCTCAGGCAAGGAGTTAAAAAAAAAAAAAGAAGGGGGAGCCTTGGTAACATATAAATTTCAGGTTCATAACGTATATTTATGACAATTATTTCGGGTTGAAAAATGATACGTGCTGGTTTAAGGTTACAAATTTCAGCCTTTTAAAAAAAAAATAATAATGTTATCTATTTTCCTTCAACCATTATCTTGTTTAATATTTCTTGACGTGACATTAAATAATTGGTAGACAAGTTAAACATAACAAATTATTTTCAATCATTTAATGATTTATCATAAAATGATGAGATAGTGAGGAAAAAAGAATAATGGGCAGCATTATTCTTTAAAAAAAGAAAAATTCTATTTACCATCCTCATATCACACACTACACATAATTTTGTTATATTTTTATTTTCTTTCTCTTACTAAATGTGTACTGTATGGATGATGAGTAGAAGAAATCAATTAACTTATGAAGAATAAAACCAAATAAATAAATAAATAAGTGTAGTATGTAGTGTGTGTGATGATGACTAGCAAAACTCTTTAAAAAAGTAAATCCACTTGATAAAATTTACTTTTTATGATGAGTGTACATGACTTGCTTGCAGTTCTAGACATAGCTTGCATACTCCTTTTCAATGGTAGCCTTTCTCCAACCTAGCTTACATGAATTCGGCCCTCCTCATCCTTCTTCCCTGACTTTAGTGGTGGAACCAGGATTTTACTACGATAAAAAATGATAAAATTGTGATCCAATTAGGGCTAGAACAAACCACAAGTTTTATATTCTTTCTGATTATTCAAAATAAACTACAGACCCCAGTATTTATATCCATGGACTCCTGACTATGTACGAAAACCTACTCCTATTCAAATTAGAATAACAATAATAATCTATTCAAATTAGAATAACAATAACAATCTTAATTGACATGAACTAGTTTAAAGCAATAAAACAACTAACATCCATAATAATTCTTCCTAGAATAAAACACAACTCCACCCCATTTCATGTTCTATTCCATTGCGGCTTCTCTACTTCGTGGTAGACTTCCAAGATCCGTTTCCATTATTCCTCTCCTATTCCATGACAACCTTGTCCTTGAGGTGCAACCATGAAAACTGTCCTTTTAATGGCACCGTTTCTTTCCACTTTGCATCTTCCACTGTTTCGAGGAGGAAGACTTGAGGCGTCCGACACTTGTGTCTCGGTGTGAACCTTTCATCGCAATTGAAACATAGCCCTTTCTCCCACTTCTTCTGCATCTTCTTCCAGCTTAATCTTTTGGACTCCAAATTGTTGTTATTACGTTTTGCAGGAGACGTAGCGACCGCTTGAAGGGCCATTGTTGCTTGAACCGGTGTTTGACACCATTCTAGATGTGTACTTTCCCTTTGCTTACTTAACTGATCATCTCTCATCCTTGCCAATTTAATGGTCTCACGTAGTGTTTTTGGCTTGAACATCCGAATGTCCGCAGCGATTTTGTCCTTCAATCCTCCCAAAAACGTGCCTTTTGAGGCCAACCAACCACTCTGGTTGCTAAGCATTCATACTCACGTTGATAATCTTGGAGAGATCCAGTTTGACGAATCCAAGACAATGCTTCATCAAAGTCCTCGTACTTGGTTGGTCCAAACTGCACAAATATTTCATGCACAAAGTCATCCCAGGTGATGAACTTTTCTTTCTCCTTGTAGACTCGTTGAACCCACTGCCACCATACATTCGCCTCACCTTCTAAGTGGAAGGAGCCTAATCTCACCTTATGATCCTCGGCAATGCCTTGAAATTCAAAGAATTGTACAACTTGGTTTACTCACATCGTTGGATCATCACCAGAGTGACGTGGAAAGTCCATCTTAAACTGTCTTGGATGGAATTGTTGGTGTCCTCCTTCTCCTTGGTGCGGAATCTGTGAGTGTGACCCCATTTCTTCATGCTTTGAAGAGTCTTTGTTTAGCCGACGGAAAGGTTGCTCTTGTGATGCCTCCAAAAACTCCTTGATTGCCTTCAAACTTTCTTCCATTGCTTGAAGCTGTGAACTAACGCCTTTAGCCCCTTCCTACACCTCATGCAAACTGTATTCCAAGCTTTCAAGACATTCCTTAGTCGTAGCTATGCTCTGATACCACTAATGGAACCAAGATCTTATTACGATAAAAAATGATAAAATTGTGATCTACTTAGGGCTGGAACAAACTACAAGTTTTATATTCTTTATGATCATTCAAAATAAACTATTGATCCCAGTATTTATAGCCATGCACTCCTGACCATGTAGTGAAATCTACTCCTATTCTAATAACAATCATACTCCAATTCAAATTAGAATAACAATAACAATCCTAACTAACATGAACTAGTTTAAAGTAACAAAACAAATGACAGTCATAATAACTCTTCCTATAATAAAACACAACTTCAACCCACTTTGTGTTCTACTCCATTGATGACTTGAGAAAAGTTTGGCCGAGTCCAACGTCGTTCACAAATTTCATGTTTTTTTACATACATATTATATATATCACCCCTAGCTTATGTTAAAAATCTGCAAGCGGCTCATCAAAGTCTCTATGGGGGCGCAGGAAATTCAAGCGTCAAATTTGTCATCTATTTATATGTAGTACTTCTATAGAAACTTGACCAAATAGCCTGCAGATTACTACTAGTACTGCTACTCGAAATATCTTGGTTTGGCCAAAATTGCCTCACACCTACGTCCAAATACTACAGGCCAAGGAACAACATTGTCGTATCCGGACTAACATATATAGAGGTAAAAGTAATCTATATATATTGCATTGAAGATAGAGATCATATTATATATATATATATATATATATATATATATATGCGCAGATAATAGAGATGAGAAGCAAAGCTCCACCAATCTGCATCGAATTCGGTGCAATGTTGTAGAGTGGAGTAGAATAGGGTCGGAGGGAGCTAGGGTGGTGCATGTTGTGGTTAACGAGGAGGAGCTGAAAGGAGGCGCGCGGCACCTGAATAATGCGCAACAAACATTACGTGATATATGTGCACTGCAACTACTCCTATAATAGTTTTAGCATCATAGTCAGCGCGCGCTTACAAAACTTTTTTTTTTTTTTTTAATCACACTGCATGAAGCAGCAGCACCCACCCACCTATCGTGTTCCCTATTTGATTGACCACCGTCTGTGTCTGCCTGCATTTATCGCGCGTCTCTGCATATTATTATATTGTGTTTCTCCCCAATTTTGGTTATGGTTAATCTACGCAGTCCACAACCTCCATCGGACTGTCTATGCACTCATGCACCTACATGGTAATTCAAATGCATGCCATATATTGCACTGCATTTGGTGGTAGATGCAAACCCCAGACCTGATATTGCAGGTAATTACTTGGTTTTTTTAACTTTCTAAGTTGGATGTGAAAGCCAAATCCTTGTGAGTCTTTATCAAACAGAATTTGATCAAAAACCGTGCTCTTGCTGCCTGGCCGGCCTCCACTTATTTCCCTTTTGTTTTATTCCCATGGATGATCTTTGGCGTGGTGTTGTGGGATAACTCTAACAAGTAACAAAGACTAGCTTCCTTTCATCGCTCTAGGATCTTTATTTTTCTTAAAATGACTACCACAATAATTCTCAGACCAAAACTATCTGAAACAGATAAATCATATGTAGAAAAGTGTCTACTGATGATAACAAATAAAGTTGATTACAAAATATGACCTATCTGATCAGAATCACTCGCGCGGTTTGGACTAATCCGCACAAGCAGACTTCAATAAATCATCCCTTTTCTTTTGTACTAATAATGCAAATCTTTATATATACCAGGATCGAATTATGGAACCTGGATAATCATAGATATATATATATATATATGTATATATAGGTAGTCCGATGGTAAATTTTGGTTTTAGTAGGCGCTGAAGGAGAGCAGAGAAAAACCATGTAAAAATACGAGTCCATGACCCCAAAGGCCAAAGGCCAATTAGGGCCAAGCCACACCACCCCCATACAGGGTCACCTCAACCAAGACGTTTCAACTTCATCCATCTCTCTCTCTCTCTCTCTCTGTGCACCTATCTGTTTTCCCACTTCAATTCCCAAAGCCTAGGCCTTACCTACACCTTACAACCCAACCGGCTGTCTTTTTCTTCCCCATGACATTTATACCCTGCATGCCTTTCCTTCAATGGCGTAAGCTACACTACAGTCAATCTCTGTCATTCCCGAGATATCAGTATTAAGGAACAAATCACCATCACTGAAACAATACCAATGGCCTTTATGGTCTTTTTCTCTCCCCACTCTCAGCCGCTACCCGCCATGTTTTCAGAGATGCTCAGCACCAAAAACAATACGCATGTCAATCCCTCCGGCTCTCTCTCTCTCTCTCTCTCTCTCTCTCTCTCTCTCCTCTTTTGTTTGACCATCGCTCTTCCTCTATAAAATACTAGTACAAAATCCATGCAAAAAAGTGACTCACAGCCATTCTCTCTCGACTCTCTTTTTTGAACCCTAAACACAACTTGAATATACCGGAATAATTCAGGAAAAAAACATGGAGGGTGATAATGTGGATATTGGTGGTGCGGTTGAGACTCCAGTGAGTTCCTCACGCTGGAATCCGACAAAGGAGCAGATAACTATGCTTGAGAACTTGTATAGTCAAGGCATAAGGACCCCAAGTGCTGAGCAAATACAGCAAATCACGAGCAGGTTACGGGCTTACGGTCACATTGAGGGGAAGAATGTGTTTTATTGGTTTCAGAACCACAAGGCTCGGCAAAGGCAGAAGCAGAAGCAAGAGAGCAGCATGGCTTTTGCCAATGGCTACTTTCACAGGACTCAGCCATTGTTCCCTCCTTGCCCAAATGGTCCGTCGATCTTTTTATTTATTTTTTCTTTCATGGCCAAAATTATCTGTCAATACATATATATCACCACCTTATACTTAGCAGTTCCCTCCTTGCCCAACGAGTCTCGTTGCATACTGCATCTCAATACATTTTGGGCTTTGTAGTTTGTGTTCCTTAAAGCAAGGCTCGAAATGTGTATATATTCAACTACGATGAGTCTGTTTCTCTTATATTTTTCTTGTTATATTATATATATATGCAGGTTGCTAACACATAAAAAAAAAAATTAATTTTTCTTCATATTTCCTTCTATTCTGATTTATTAAGGACAGTTTAGATTCAGAAACTATTTATTTTTATAATTATCAAATTTTTATATAAAATATAATAAATAAATTCAATTTTTTAAAATTTTAATTTAATTTTTTTAAATTTTAAAATAATAATTTTTAAAATTTTATCTTTTATCTAAAATTATTTTATCTCCATTTATAAATTTAAAGTAAAACATAGAGTTAATGATTGGATTATGGATGGATATCTTAGCTAGTACAAATCTCAATAATTTTTTTAGAGTCAACACGGAGGTCTATGTACACTACCCTTAGTCACATGAACACTGATTTGACAACATCTTTTATTGTTCACAGGCTTAGGAAAAAATATGTAACTTTTTATGGAGGTTTCTTCTGTCTTACTGCACCTTCTATTACTGAATGGGGGCAGCTTGAAGTCGTTGCCTCTTCCTAATTTTACTTTGGTTCTTAAATACCATAGCCATGATGGGTTCCAGCTTCCCTATTACTTTTGCCCCCTAATCTTTTATATTTTCATATTCCCGTACCCGCATCCGCATATTATGGAATTTACTCAATCATCTCTCCCATTTTAAAAATATATATATATATTAATATTGAATAATAATGAGGTATAATGAAAAATTAATAAAAAATATTAAATAAAAAAAAAATAAAAAATAATAGTTAATAACTCCACTGTCCAAATATTGCCTAAAATTAAACCAACCCAGTTGTCCTTCAACATTCTCATTTGTTTCCTTATCTACAACTGTATCTCCCGATCTCTCTCTCACTGTCAGAATGCATGTTCCTTTCTCTGAATGTCTCAGATTTTTAAGCACTTCTTTTTTTTCTTTTTCAGTTTTCTGCAGGCCATATTATTTAGCGCATAACGATTTAGGGTTCTATCCCCAGTACCATCAGCCCAAGGTTTTTCTGGCCGCGGGAGGGATGGGGAGCAGATCATCAAGGACTGAAAAACTGGAGAAGCCCAGATCTGCCTACGATGGCGCAGGTTACAACAGTGTCCAACTGGGATATGATCATCATCATCATGTGCCTATGGACACTTGCAATAATTCTGCCGGTGTCATCACCAATAGTAGTCAGGAAACTTTGTCACTTTTTCCCTTGCACCCAACCGGCATTTTACAAGGAAAAACAGGAAAATCTTCCATTGTTTCGGGGAACTCAACCGGTACTTCTAGTTTTTCTGAGATTGATCATCAAGAAGGTTCAGGTGACCAACTTTACTTCGATTTTTTCTCGGGAGAAGGTTCCTGTGAAAGTGACTATAGTTGAACTAATGCATCTGATGATTATTGGCGTAAATAATAATTGGCCGGGGTTTGCTGATGTAGGTTCCTTAATTTGTAGTAGATCATGAGGATCGACGGAAATGGCTATCTTCAAGTTTATGGATATATCTTGATGTGTACCAAATTCCCATGATGATCACGAGTTTTCGCCTTCCATTTTGTTTCTGTATTCAATCCTGGGACTAATGAAAGAGCCTTACTTTTTATTGGAAACAGATCGATCTGCTTAATTGGTTTCTTCTTTTAACGTCTGAACTTGAGGATCTGATCTGAATTTATACCAATATTCTTGCATGACATGATTCATGCATGACATTGAAAAAATGGGAAACTGTTCAGATTTTTTACACCAGAAACCAATGTTTTGAATACCGTACCGGACGACGTACCTGTCAAGGCACTGGAACGAAATATTTCGGTACCGGTACCGTTTCGGAATAGCATTTCGGGATAACGTTTCGGGATAGTCGATATATAAATAAATTATATATATAAATATATATAAAAATTATATTTCAAAATGATAGTTTATATATAAATAAATTATATATAAATACATATATATATATAAATTGTAAATAGTCTAGTCTGAATTAGGGGTTAAAAAATAAATTTGTAGTTTGAAAAAAAAAAACACAGGCCGAAATATCGGCCGGTACCGGCCGAAATATAGGCCGGTACAGGCTAAAATTTAGGCCGAAACGGCCGGTACCGTCCAGTACAGCCGGTATTTTGGCCGGTACGGAACACATATAGTACCTGTACCGGCCGGACGGCCGAAACGAAAAATTTCGGCCGTACCGGCCAGTACGGTACGAAATTAAAAACATTGCCAGAAACCGTGTATGCATTATCATATTTATACACAAAACTGTTACAAACATATGAGAGGATTTACATGTTTGTTACAAGAGATAAACTATAAGAGATAAGCTAGCTAACAAATTTCAAACCAACTTATAAATAAGAGTTGTTACAGAAATCAAATAGAACCAAGTCGTAATGAACTAGAAGACCGGAGAGAGTCAAACTTTATCCCTGCTTGAGCTTTATCACAACCAGAAAAATCTGTTAGGAGATAAGGCATAACAGAATGATATTTATCCTTTACATCCTCCCTCAAACTGACAGGGACGTCAGAGACAGATAGTTTGTCACGAAAAAATTAGAACCAATTAGCAGTATGGCCCTTAGTAAAAATATCAGCAAGTTGAAGAGAAGTAAAGATGTTCCAGAAGAATGTCTCGGTTGGCCACATTTTCACGTATAAAGTGATAATTCACTTCAATATGTTTAGATCGTGCATGAAAGATGAGATTAGAAGCAAGGGCAAGGGTACTGATGTTATCACACCAAACGACAAGATGGGAGTAAAGGGAAATTTACAGCTCACATAAGCGCATACGCAGCCAATAAACCTCAGCCGTAACCAAGGCTAAACATCTATATTCGGCCTCAGTACTGGATTCAAAGACCACAGGTTGGTTCTTCGCAGACCAAGAGATGAGGTTGGGACCAACATAGATGCCATAACCACACATCAATCTTCTATCATCAGGATCACCATCCCAGTCAGAGTCACAGTAGGCATTAATCGAAAATGAACCAGGTGTGTAGAAGAGGCCATAATCAAGGGTGTTATTCAAATAATGCAATACTCGTTTGGCTGTTGTCCAGTGAGTAGTAGTAGTCGAGGCCTGCATGTGTTGGCATAGCTTATTCAAGGAGAAAGCTATATCCGGACGGGTGAGAGTGACATATTGTAAGGCACCCACAGTGTGGCGATACTCTAAAGGACCCAGAAGTACCTTACCATCAAATTTAGACAGTTTGGAGCCGGAAATGTAGGGAGCACGATAAGGATGAATGCCAAGAAGCTTGACAAGGTCCAAGAGATGAATGACATACCTTTTCTGGCGAAGGTGCAAACTTGAGGAATCACATGTGGCTTCAATACCCAGAAAATAAGACAACTGACCGAGATCCTTCATAACAAAATCGAGCTGCAACTTGGAAATTAGAGAAGCAACAAAGGACCGATCATTAGAGGTCACAAGGATGTCGTCCACATACACCAGCAAGAAAGCATGCACAGTATCTTGGTGATAGGTGAACAAAGAAGGATCAACCTGAGAACTCTAGAAGCCAAGAGACAAAAGGGTAGTGGACAATCTGTTGAACAAAGCCCAAGGAACTTATTTTAAACCATAGATAGACTTATGAAGCTTACACACAAAATTCGGATGTGCAGGATCCTCAAAACCCTCCAATTGAGCCATATAAACATCCTCTTCCAAAAGGCCATGGAGGAAAGCATTAGAAACGTCCAGTTACTGAATCTCCCAGTTGAAAGAAACTGCAAGAGCAAGAACCATGCAGACAGTAGATGGTTTGATGACTGGGTTGAACGCTTCATGGAAGCCAATCCCACTGCGTTGGAGATAGCCAACAACAACCAGCCTCGCCTTAAGGCTTTCAACACTCCCATCAAGTCTGCATTTGGGCTTAAAAACCCATTTGTTAGGAACCATGTTCTTACCCGATGAACGGGGACACAGGGTCCAGGTTTCATTCTTCAACAACACCTGACACTCACTCTTCATAGCCGCATGCCACTCAAGTATAGACGTCGCTTGAGCATAGGTACGGGGCTCGGAGATGTTGGCACCTACATGCAAGGCTCAAAGAGGGTGACGTGTAGAGTAATAGAAATGGAAATTAGGGAAAGAACAGGTCTGAAGTGACTAGTCTGAGACCTAGTGACGACATGATAAGAAAAGGCAAGAGAAGGAGATGCAGTATGTTGAGATTCAAGGGCATTGAAAAGGGAAGGTGTAGTAGGAGGGTGAAAGTCTAAGAGAGGCTCGGGTGAGGTAGAGGGGACATATGTAGCAGGCGATAGGGGAGTAGGAGAAGGATCGGGAACTAGAGAAGGTTCAAAGGGAGAAGGCAAAATATGTGAAGGAGGATAGATGAGTAAGGGTTGAGATATACTTGAGGAGATCACGGGGTTGCCAGAGTCGGTGATAAGGGACTGTACAATAGCAGGAAACACAACTTCGTCAAAGATCACATTCTTGGAGATATAGACACGTCGGGAGGAGGGGTCAAAGCACCGAAACCCAATAATGATTAGAATAGTAACCAATAAAAATGCATGGCGTGCTACGATAAGAAAGTTTATCAGGCATGTAAGGATAAAGGAAGGGAAAATACTAACAACCAAAGGACTGAAAATGACTAAAATCGGGAGAAAGATGAAAGAGACATTCCAAAGGAGATGAAAAATTAAGAACTTGGGTGGGTAAACGATTAATGATAAAGACAGAGGTTAAGAATGCATCAACCCAAAATTTCTTGGGTAAGCCAGATTGCGCAAGGAGGGTGAGTCCCATTTTAACAATGTGTCGGTGCTTCCACTCAGTAAGGCCATTTTGCTTAAAGATATAAGGACATGATAGGCGATGGAAAATCCCATTGGAGCTAAGAAATTGCTTAAAGGTAGCAGAACAATATTCACCACCATTGTCAGTTTGAAATTGCTTAATGAGATAAGTAAATTGTTTTTCCTTTAAAAGTTTGAATTTTACATATGTAGGGAAAACATCAGATTTATTAGAAATGGGAAACAACCAACAAAAGTGAGTAAAATCATCAATGAAAATTAAATAGTAACGACAACCACTAACAAAAAGAGGGAAACTAGTGAGGACACGATGAAGAGTTGCTGCAGATGGATACCCTAGACGACAATGCCAAGTGGAGGTAGGAGCCTTGATGCCAACAGTCTTGGTGAGAGCATGGAACTTAGACGGTGATAGTTGACGAAGGTTGATCGGGTACAATCTATTATCACTTGGCCCGGTCAGGAGTGTGACCCCGTTGTGATGTCCTTCACTGAAAAATGAGAACCAGTGAACTCAAAAAGAACATTATTGTCTTCACAAGATTTATTGATGGAAAGAAGATGCGTAGAAGCTTGAGGACAATAAACAACATCATTTAAGGCAAGAGTTGAAGAGGGAGTTTTTATAGAGGCATTGCCAGTGCGTGAGATGATCAAACTTGCCCCATTACCTACGCCCACGGAGCCATCGCCTCCAGAAGGTTGAGAAGTTGTGAGGTTGGCAACATCCGAAGTGACATGAATATTGGCATCGCTATCAACAAACCATTGGTGCTGATTCAGATAGGTGGTATTAGCCTCAGCAACCATGGCAGTCAATTCTGTAGGAGAATGGCGCCCCTGATAAGCATAATTCATGTGGTTGAAGCAATCAAGTGCATGATTATTCTCCCTCCTGCAGATTTGACAAGGAGATCGAAGGCGAGAGTCAGATGGCACAGATACTGGTGTTGAAGAGGGCAAGTGACGCAGCGAGTGCCGAAACTGAGAAGAAGAGGAGGCCGGCCCAGTAGGCTTGGAAGATCCTGAAGACCGAGACCTATTGTTGTTGCGGGATCCTGGCTTGGAACCAAGTTTGTGAGAATAAAGAGCATAAGGTCCAATCTCGAGTTGAATGGACTGGTTGTGAAACTTCTACATGAGATCATAATTCAACAACTCAGCGTGGAATTCGGAGAAGGGTATCAATTTCTCCTTAGCAAGCTGAAGCATGTAAGTCATTACAAATGAGTGAAAAAAGGAATTGAGCCCGTTAAGAACAGAGAGAATTAAATCTGAATCTTCAACTAGTTTACCAACAGCCAACAATTCATCCGAGATAGACTTGACTTCATCCAGAAAACTCTAATAATACAGAGAACCTTGCTGGATGGACTGAAGTTTTCTCTTGATGAGAGAAATCTGAGAGGTAGAAGGTGCAACAAAATGCGAACCAAGGGCCTACCAAGCAAGTCGTGAGGTCTCAAGAGACCACCGAAGGAGATAAAGAAAAGACTATCAAGCCAAGCACCGTTTGGTCCTTAAACTGTAAAAGCACATAAGCAGGATTAAGGACACCTTGGCCTTCTGATCATCGTTGGAAAATTGAGCTGGACAGGGATCAGAACCATCAACGATTCCCATCCAACCATAGCTCCGAAAAAGAGGAAGTAACTGAGCACTCCAGGCAAGAGAGTTATTACCATCGAGCTTGATAGAAATAACTTGTGCTGGAAGATGAAAAGCAATAGAAGAGGAAGCTGAAGAATCTAAAGCAGCCATAGGAACGAATGAAGCATGAGCTTGAGATGTCTCTAGTACCACGAAAGAATGGGAAACTGTTTGGTTTTTCACACTAGAAACCGTGTATGTATTCTCATATTTATACACAAAATTGTTACAAACATATGAAAGGATTTAAATGTTTGTTACAAGATATACACTATAACAGAAAAGCTAGCTAACAGATTTCTAACCAACATATAGATAAGAGTTGTTACAGAAATCAAATAGAACCAAGCCGTGATGAACTAGAAGACTGGAGAGAGTCGAACTTTATCTTGCTCGAACTTTATCACAACCAGCAAAATCTATTAGAAGGAGATGAGGAGTAATAGAATGATCTTTATCCTTAACAGACACTAATTTTCATAAGCCGAAAAGATGATACATATATGTATGAATGTGTCTGTGTCTGTGTGTGTGATGGCGTAGCTAGCTCTCTTTACCACTAAAATTCAATGCCGAGTAAATTGAGGATGTATTTAATTTTAAGAGGATTATAGTGTTGATTTGATGAGATTTCGAATTGTCTAAGAAAACTTCGACTGTATAGGTGTGCTAAAAGGTACTTTTGTTATAGCCTTGTGAGAGATTGAAACATGGCTTATTGATCAAAACAATATATACCCGTTAAGGGGAACGAGCGAAAATGGGAGAGGATTTACTCAAAAGCCTTTCAATAGAGATTCATGACGTACCCATCAACTCTCTTATCCATGGATTCAAGTGCCATATTTCCTTATGAATTGGACCTAGAGATGAATTGGCCAATGGTCCTTCCTCAACCGTTTGATACTAATTAGTCTCCCGTTCATTCGGTTTGCACTGGAACAGTCTAAAAAATATAAATTTTTTGATTTTTGGTCTGATTTTGGAATGGGTCTTTTTCAACCTGAACCGACCGAACTAAATATATATTTTTAAAACATAGTATTATATATATAGTAGTTGTATAACTTATATTACAAGAAAATTGTCTATAATATTCTATATATAGTAGTTGTATAACTTATACTACAAGAAAACTGTTTATTTGTGTCTAATTATTTTATCCTAAAATGACAATTTATTGTCAAAATGAGTCTATTCTTGCCGCAAATAATCATTCTCATCGTAAATAAATCGTCATAAATGTTCATTTATCTTGTAGTACTAATTCTATAATTTTCATCTAATTTATGACTACTGATCATATAAAATGTTAAATATACTATTAACAATTAAGTGATTAACTAAAATATTATATGATAAATGATAAAATTATATGCAATGATACATACTCTAGCTAGTATTTATATCTAATTAAAATAGTTAGCTACATTTTTTGTAAGATATATAAGTTGCAAGTATGAAGTATCCATGGACCATGACAATTATACGTTAATCATATATAGAATATTAAGACCTTAAGATAGGCCATTATGCATTAACTATCATAATTCATACACATACTATTGAGTACTAAATTAGTAACTATTAATACAATTATAATCAATGATTTTATTAATGATTTAGTTAGATAATCCACATTAAAGAGTTCACTCAATTTTAATTTTAATATTTTATATAATTTCTATGTATTAATTTATCTGCGAAGAAAAAAAAAAGACGAAAAGAATTTTGGTAGGTAATATGAAAACAGCGCCATTTATAGTGAATATGAATCTAAATGCGCCATTTAGTTACAAATATAAACCGAGTTGCTTGAACTGATGCCGTTTCAAGCAACTCAATTTAATTTTTTAATATACCTTATATTGAAACGACGTCGTTTGAAAATCAAGTTAAATGGTGTCATTTCAACAAGTTGTCTTGCATGGTGCCATCATTTTTCTCCTCTTCATTTTTCCGTACCCAAAATCAAACCCTAGCTTTCCTCTCTAGCCCCTCGTCGATGCCCTCGATGTTCCAACTCCCATCCCCTCTGCCCCACGCTGCCACATCTGCCTTTGGTCTCCACGAGAAAACTATATTCCCACCTGTCTATGCCCCATGCTACCAACTTTCAGCTTTTCACTCTAAGAGTTTAAGGCACCAATCGATCTCGAGCTTCATTTTTTCATATGATCATAATCGTTATTATTTTACTGTAATTGATCATTTGCTGTTTTTGAGATTTTGAATGATGAGCATTGGCAGTTAATGTGTTTGAGACTATGGTTGTTGTGATTGAGAGTTGAGACTGAATGCACTTATTAGACAATAAAATTATTTCATTTTAATTTCATGAACTTTAGTTGTTAGTTGGTGAACTTGAACTTCTTAGTTAGAACGAATGCACTTACTAGATGGCTAGTTATCATATCTATGGGCACAATGGAGATGTCAGCAGAGGCCACATTTTGCACAAAAAAAAATAAAAAAATAACTACTCTTACAAAAAACTGACCCATTTTTAGTAATAAAAGAGCATAATCGACACAATATAGGATATGAAACGTGAAGTGATGTTATGAGATATGTTTGTTAAATGAATAGATCTTGTAAGATCTATTCGTGAATAAAATATTTTGTTCTTTTTTATTGCTTTGTTGAGCTTACTTATAATAGGTGGCTAAGCTTATTTATTTATATCATTTGATGTATATCTCTTCTGGAAGTGTTTTATTTATCTCGATTCTAAAAGATTTTATTTGATTCTTTTTTAGATGGAAACTTCAAAAGAAATGCTTCCCAACTCTACGATGGGAAATGCGAAAGATGCAACACAAGGGCAAGTCGTTCCTTCACTCCAACCCAATATAAGTGCGAAATCTAGTAGTAGTAGTGGGTGTAGAACTAGGTCAATAGTTTGGGATCATTTTATAAGCATACAAAAATATAATCCAAGTAAACCTATGGCTGCATGCAATTATTATGGTGTAGATTATGCTTGTAATATGAAGGCGAATGGTATAAAATTCATGAAGTATCACATTAAGCATCAATGTAAGTCTTGTCCGTATAATGCTAAAAATAATACACAAACTACCTTAGGTTGGAAATCCAAGGATGGAGGAAGTAATAGCGGGGAACATGTTCTAATAGTCTTTAGTGTTGAGCCTTACAGACAATCCCCAACAAAAATGAATATACTTGATAAGTTGCCATTTAGGTTTGTTAAATGGAGGGTTTTAAAATATTTATACTTGTTGTTTAACCTAAGTGTGTATGAATCTTATCTCGTGTTACGGTTGCTAAACATTGTTATATTGTGTATTCTAGGGAAAAGAATAATTTGAGAAATGCTATTCAAGGGTAACATATTTTCCTTATTGTGGATACATGGGCATCCGTGTAAAATCTCAACTACATGTGTTTCACTGCACATTTAATTGATTATGATTAGAAATTATATAAAAGGATCTTCTCTTTTTGCTTTGTTGAAAATCACCAGGGTGATACACTTGGTGGAACAATAGAGATCTGCGTGCTTGATTGGGGGCATCCAAAAATACTTTCAGTCACTTTTGATAATGCAAGTTTGAATAATGGTACAATTACCTTTTTTAAAAAGAAAACGAAGGATAAGAAGAACAATATTTCAAAACATGAATTTTTACATATGAGATGTTGTGCCCACATCTTAAATGTAATTGTTCATGAGGAGTTGAAAGAGTTTAACGAGTCTATTGCCAAGGTGAAAGGAGATGTGAAATATGTTAAAGTATCTCCATAAAAATGGAGTGAATTTAAGTCGTGTGTATAATTTGAAGAGATTAGGTGCAAAAGTCATGTATGTCTAAACATATCAACTAGGTAAAACTCCACCTATCTTATGGAGAGGGCTAAAAAATTTTAAAATGTTTTTGAACGGCTAGAGGAAGAAGATGTGGGGTTCTTTCCTAGTATTGGAGAGGAGGGTGATGATGACGACGATGATGATGATGGGATGAAGAGGAGAACATCAAAGAAGTTAGGCCTCCCAAAAAGGATGATTGAGAAAATGTAAGATTGTTTGTAAGATTTATTAAACTATTTCATGATACAACCTTGCATTTTATGTGTGATCAATACGCAACGTGCACCCCCCCCCCCCCCCTTTATGAAACTAGTTACAATTTAAGACATAATTAATATGGACTATGAAAGAGGACATGTGGGGAGATGAATGACAGTAAATATGAGGCATAAATTTGACAAATATTTGGATAATTTTGAAAATATGAATATATTGTTGTATGTTGAGCTTATTCTTGATCCTTGGTACATTATGTGATATCTTGAGTTATCGTTTGAAATAGTGTGTGCTCATGATTTTACAAAAGTAATTGAGTTGAAATTGAAGGTGAAAAGTGTTTTGACCCATATGTATGATGCATACGTTGAATACGAAGAATGCCATAGTTCTTGTCCACAGCAGCTATGCACAAGTTCCTCAACAAAAAATGTAACTAGTATATGTAGTGGACTTGAGAATAGGAAGGTATAAGGTTGGCTCATTTTAAGCAATAGTTGCAATCAGAAAACTCTTTGGAAAAAACAAATCAAAAGTGGATAGATACCTATCCGAAAACTACGAGGAAGATGATGGGAGATTTGACATTCTAACTTGGTGGAAGGTTAATTCTGTTAGATATTATGTACTTTCAAAAGTTTAACGTGATATTCTTGCAATACCGATATCTACAGTGACCTCTGAATCTGCATTTAGCAATGCAAGTCATATACTTTATCTATTCTTAAGTAGTTTGTCTCTAATTATGGTAGAGACCCTCATTTGAACACAAAATTAGTTTCATTTTTCTTCTGCTCCAATTAGCTTTTAATGATGATTTGGAGAATTTTGAAAAATTGGATATGGGTATGTAACAAATTTATTTTTTTATATATCTTTTTATGATTTATATGTTATATGAATTTATATAATTTGGTTCGTTTTATTTTTTATGTATAAAATTTGTGGGGGAGGTTGAAATTTCTCCAAAAGTGTCGGAGACAATATTCACACCTATTGAAGATTATTGAGGTGGGAACAATATACTATTGTATTAGTTATTTTAGTTAGTATGAAAAAAATTATTGAAATTAAAATACTTGGTTGCTATGTTTTTGCAGCAAAATCGTTTGTGTCTTTTGACTTGTGGAGTTGTGGACTTGTAGTTTTCACTTGTGGGTTATATCAATATAGTAGTAATGTTGATTTCAATTTGGTCATTTGTAATATTATTTTATAAGTAGATGGTTTATGGCTAGATGCTTGGATTATAATAATTTTTATGTATATTTTTATGTTTTATTTTCTTTATTTGGAGTTTGGAGTTTGGATATTGCAATTTTTTTTTTAATTTCTTTTTTTTTCCATTTATTTGTTTTTAATTTTAGTAGATGATTGCTAACTTTCTTGGATGGATAATTATTAGTGATGGTGCACATTTTTTAATAGAAAAAAATGGTTTAAATGTCTTTTAAAGACATTTCTTATGAATAAGTCCCTAATGTGTTACTTATTAATTTTTCCTTATTTTGCTTTAGGCTATTTTCAAGAACAAATTGGCAAATAAAATTAAATAGTTGATATATTATATACCAATTTCAAAACTGAAAATTTTTTGGGCTCATTTCTTAGTTGGGCGAAAATAAACACATCCCATTTTTTTAATCTGATTTTGCTAAGTTGGGCCTTTAACAAAAAAAAAAAATAGTCCATTGTGAACAAGTTCAATCCGAATGGACTAATTAGACCAATTGGAACGATATATAGTGGTCCAGTCCGGTCTAGAGGTACCCCTCAGTTGGTCTCGGTGCGGAAAAGGGGTGGATCGAAAGTTTCAATCCAATCTAAAAATAGCCATTCAAACCTACCAGACCGGACCGATTACACCCCTATCAGAGTGTATGTAGTCTGCCTTTACAACCATAAAATTGTGACCCTTTTTGATATATTGGAGGTTGTACTCAAATTTATGAATCTCATATGTTCCTTAGTTTTCCTAAGACAAGGTAGTTTCTTAATTTTCCTAAGATAAGGCGAACACGTGCTAAAAGGTTGGATGATGTTTGGGGTGCTTGCTTCTTCTTTAGTTATCATTTTAAGCTGGTGGTGAATGAAAAGTTGAAGTCCGAGATAGTGCTAGGTAACAGCTAAGGGTAGCCCGCCCCCGCCTTACCCGAGCGATTCACTGTTACTTCCAGGCACAGGTGCAAGCAGGTAGCTTGACTTTATATACTTAAGAGGGCGGATTTCAAGCAAGGTACCCACTCGCCCTGATTTTAACCCACCTACCTGCTTAGGAATATAAAGTTAAAAATAAACTTTATCCTCCCACTCTTTTTTCCTCCTTATTGCCAAACGAACTCTTCTCTTCTTCTCCTTCTCTTTTTCTTCTTCTCCACCTTCTCATCTTCGCCTTCTCATCTTCTTCGTCTTTCTTTTCCCCATCCCTTTCTTTTCTTCTTCTCCTTTTATTTTTTTTATCTTTCCTTTACTACATTCCACAGCACAGCGCATACCCATAGCCAAGTTGTGTTGTGGGTGTGCAAACCCACGGCCAAGTCATGTTGTGGCGATAGGCAAACCCATGAGCAACTTTTTTTTCGATTTAAGACTTTTATTTTATTTTCTTGGGTCTAGACCTTGTTGAGATCTAAGGATTTATTTTTGAATTTTATATTTATTTTTGGATCTATGAACTTTGGATCTGTTGGTTTAGGGTTTAAATTTTATTTAAGGTTTGGGTTGCGACTGAACATTGGCTTGAGAGATCCGCCTACCCATTCGGTGGGGAAGGATGGCTATGGTGCAAGAGTGGGATCGAGGCCGGGGTCCACTCCAAGTAGATCCGAGGGCCGGATGAGGCTGCTACCTGCCCTTATAAGGCGAGTAGCACCCCTAGTAACAAGAGTTTCTGGCTTTGATAAGTTGGATCTTAAGCTTTTGTGTTATAAGAAAATACTAAAAAATATTTCACTGTCTCATCGTCTTTTTATGTGGCCTAAACACAACTAAACGGCAACATAAGCCACATAAATTCATATTTTCTCAACTTATTAGTTATTTTAAGAGCCAGACTAATATGTTTCCTCTCGAGTCTAGAGGTCTCTAGCGAGGTGGAAAGTATCCTTCACTTTCTTGGAAGGCTTGTTTGCCAAGGGCAAGCGGTGGATGACAATTATCAGCTATTGAGTAAGAACCGAAACAAGCACAAGGTTGGCAAGACTGAAAGGAAGATGGCAGATGCTTTAGCAAAAGTATGGAACAAATTATCATTAACAGAGGAAGAAAAAGATGAAGTTGTGATTATTGGGAAAGATATTGAACTCACTATGGAAAGAGGTAAACTATGTTTGGTGGGTAAACTAATAACAGATAAAAAAATAAGCCGAGAGGCTTTCAAAACCACCATGTCCAAGGTCTGAAAATTCTGTGATGATATTTAAATTATTGAAGTGGGAGAGAACCTCTATATCTTTGAATTCTAATCAGAAGCTGAACTAAGCAGGATATGGGAGGGATAACCTTGGATGTTTGATATGAATTTAATCTGCTTAAAGAGGTTTAAGGGCTTCACCCCTCCTACTGAACTCCAGTTTACTCAAACCAATTTGGGTTCTAATTACATAATCTACCTTTAGGATGCATGAACAAACATGTAGGAAATAGAATTGGATCTACTCTAGGCACAATTTTTCAGGTGGATGCAAATTACAATGAAGATTGTTGGGGAAATGGTTAAGGGTTTTAATTGAAATAGACTTGATGAAACCATTAGCAAGAGGGAAAGTAGTGGAATTACTAGGTCAAAGAAGGTTTTTTGTGCAATTTAAATATAAAAGGTTACCTAGGTTCTGTTTTAATTGTGGGGTTATCATGTATGGTTCGAGTGGCTGTGCTGGCAAATATAACAAGTCTGATTTATCTAGAGATACAAGTGCTACTCAGTTTGGATCATGGCTAAGAGCAACAATTTTAGGCCCTAGTTCAACCAGTTTAGGAACTAATTCTAGTTATGAAAGTAGTTCTGGAAAACCAATATCAAGTAGAGCCAGGTATGGGTCAAAAGGGCAACAAAGTTTGGGAAAGTTGGAGATAAAAGAAACAGAAGAGATTGAAAAAGCAGGAGGAAAGGGGACGAGGAAGATGTTACAAGATTCAGCTATGCAGGATAGTGGCTATGACAGAAAGCTAAACAACTCAGAAGACATACCTTTGTTGACACTGGAAACACAACATAATACCCACGAGAAATCTACTTCAGATATAATAGTAGCTCCAGCATAGAAACAAAATGAAGTCAGGCAAGATTCTGTAGAAGATCAGTTGAACAATAATAAATTACAACAAGCATCTGAGGCAAGTGCCAATAAGTGGAAGAGAAGGGCAAAAGGGACAAATTAATGTAGATATGGTGCCTGTTAATCCTCATGCTACCAGAAAAAGAAAAACTGAGGAAGAAAACATTTTATTTGCCTTAAAGAACAATCAGGATGCAAGAGAAAAAAAACAGGTCATGGCACCTGATGTCAATGTATTGGCGGAGGGTGTTAATCAATGCCGCCGGGAGAAATGAGGCTACTAAGTTGGAACTCCCGACGGCTTGGCAAACCTCAAACAATTAAAGATCTTAGCCATTTGGTTAAGATCCACAAGCCTAGTATCTTGTTTCTTATAGAAACTATGATACAAAAATATCAGATAGAGAGGATTATATGCAGTTTGGGTTTTACATGTTAATTCACAGTGGATGGAGTAGGAAAAAGTGGAGGTTTGGCTATGTTATGGGATGAGGAAACAAGACGCAGAATTCATACATACTCAAACAGACATGTTAATGCATGGATTGATCAAAAGGGCTTTTCATGGATGTTAACATGCTTCTATGGGGATCCTGAAACATAAAAAAGAAACAATGGATGAAGTTTGTCGAGACATTTGAAAATATAAAATCCTAAGAGATGGCTTTGTATAGGAGATTTCATTGAAATCCTATGTGAAAGTGAGAAGTATAGGGGAGCTAGAAGAAAAGAAAAGCAAATGGAAAGGTTTAGGAATGTGCTAACATATTGTAAGCTTAATGATGTGGGTTTTCAAAAAGGCAAGTTTACATGGGCTAATAACAAACTTGATCACTCTTTCACAAAGGAAAAACTCGATAGAGCAGTAGCAACTTCTAATTGGCGTGCAAAATTTGGTAAAGGTGAGGTTCAAGTGTTGGCATCTTCAACATCTGACCATTGTCCTATATTAATCTCATTACAAATATAGCAAGAGATGAAAATGAAACATAGGTATGTATGTAGATACGAGGACAGATGGTCAACATACTCTAATTGTGAGGAAATTATTTCAAATGCTTGGCTGCAAGATGGGAATCGGATAGAGGGATTAGGAACAATTCAACAGAAATTGGCAGGATGCATGAGGGAATTAAAGAAATTGAGCTACAAAAAGGAATATGACTCAAAAGGAAAATTGACACAGAAAATGGAAACATTGAAGGAAGTGCATCAGTCAAAAATAGCAGAAACTGTGCAACAAGTCAAACAATTGCAAAAGGAAATTGAAGATATGTTGGAAAAGGACCATTTGACATGAAAACAAAGAGCAAAAGTTACATGGCTACAATAAGGGGATTGAAATACTTGATACTATCATTTGTGTGCCACTCAAAAAAAAAAAAAAAAAGGAAGAGGAATACCATAAAGTATATCACAGATGAGAATGGGGTAAACATTCTAATCCTAGCTTAATTGGGAAGGTCTTCACTGATTATTATAGAGGTCTGTTTACAACATCTCAGCCAAGCAACATAGATGGCTTCCTCAATGCAATTCCCAAAAAGGTCACTCAGGCCATGAATGATGAACTGCTTTTACTTTTTAGCAAAGAAGAGATCAAGAATGATGTATTCCAAATGGGTCCATATAAAGCACCTGGACTAGATGGGTATGGGGCCTGTTTTCATAAAAAAATATTGGTTAGTGGTGGAAGAAGAGGTAAGTCAAGCAATCTTAACCTTTTTGAATTCTGACCAAGACATGGCAGCTATTAATTTTACATATCTTGTGATGATACCAAAGAACTCAAACCCACAGAATTTGTTAGAGTATCGACCAATAAGTCTTTGTAATATTTTATACAAGATCATCACAAAAATGTCGGCTAATAGAATAAAGAAGATCTTGCCAGTAGTGATTTCACAAAATCAGTGTGCCTTTGTCCTAGGGAGACTTGTTTCTGACAACATCTTAGCTGCTTGAAACACTTCACATAATGAGAACAAAGTTGCATGGACAAAAAGGATACATGACATTACAATTGGATATGAGCAAGGCATATGATAGGATAGAATGAAAATTTTTAAAGAAAACAATGCTGAAATTGGGATTTGATAAAAGCTGGACAAATTTGATTTAAAGATGTATAAGTTCATCTTCATTCTCAGTTTTGGTCAATGGAGTTCCCCAAGAAGTGTTTAAACCTTCACAAGGATTAAGATAAGGATGCCCTCTATCCCTTTTTTTTATTATTTATAATATGTGATGAAGCATTAACTACACAACTTCATAAGGCATAAATGAAAGGTATTATTTCAAGGGTTCTTTTGGCTAGAGGGAGAGTAAAGATGAATCATGTGTTCCTTGTAGATGATAATCTACTATTTTGTCAAGCAAAGATGAAGGAATGGATATGAGCAAGCATCTGGACAGAAACTTAATAGAGAAAACAGTTTTGTTTTTCAGTAAAAATACTAAACTACCAGCAAGAAACTATATAAAACAGGTGACTGGTTTAAAAGATTCATCCAACTTGGAGAAATATTTGGGTCTGTCATCCTTCATAGGTAGAAGATTTCAAGGCATACTCGAAAGGGTAAGTAAAAGCATTGGAAATTAGAAAACAAAATTCCTCTCACAAGCTAGAAAGGAGATATTGCTCAAGGCTGTCATTCAAGCAATTCCAACATATAGCATTAGTGTCTTTCTATTACCTACACTTATTTGTAACAAGCTCAATTCAATGATGATATGAACCCGCGGGAAAGGAATCTCTTGAACTCACAATCAATTTGAAAACTCCCCAAGAAAGTCAAAATCAAGTCAATGGATGGAGAACCTAGACCCGATGAGAACTCGTTTCAAGAACCTAGATTATATTAAAATGTAGACCCGTTGAAGAACCCGTGTCAAGAACCCAGATTACAAAGGAGGAACGCCACAAAGGTTGTGATTTACTTTTGATAAGTTCAAAAGTTCAATTAAGAACAAGAGGAGTAAAACTCAACTCACAATGAATAAATTCATCAAATTTCATAAACTTCATAATCTGATTAGAATGAGGCTACATAGAGTATTTAAAGCAAAACCTAATGAAACCCTAGTCAAAATAAACCCCCATCTTCCAAAAGTGCCCCTGGATGAACAGTGCCGCTGCTACAGTGCCGAGCTACAGTAACTCGCTACAGTAACCCTAACCCTAGTTCAATAAAATAATAATTTTCCCAACATGCCCTTGCATAGGCCCCCTTAAGTGCTTCCCATTATAAACTCAATTATTCTAAACTAATAACATAAGTTCTTTAAATGAATTAAATAAGTTGAAACCCTTCAAGAGCTCAAAGCCTTTAAGTCTTGTCGTTGCCATCTTCCGTAGTTAATCAAATGAATTAAAACTAGATCTTCATCCTTCAAGCCCCATCTTGAATGTTGGGCTCTTGCTAAACTTGTCCCAAGTGGATTGCATCAATCCTTGCATTGTCTCCTTGATCTTCTTGGCCCATCTGGAAGTTGCAAATAATCTTTAAGACTAGGTCCATCTTGGGTCCCATCATTCCGAACCCGTCTCAAGAACCCAGATTACAAAGGAGGAACGCCACAAAGGTTGTGATTTACCTTTGATAAGTTCAAAAGTTCAATTAAGAACAAGAGGAGTAAAACTCAACTCACAATGAATAAATTCATCAAATTTCAAAAACTTCATAATCTGATTAGAATGAGGCTACATAGAGTATTTAAAGCAAAACCTAATGAAACCCTAGCCAAAATAAACCCCCATCTTCCAAAAGTGCCCCTGGATTAACAGTGCCGCGGCTACAGTGCCGAGCTACAGTAACTCGCTACAGTAACCCTAACCCTAGTTCAATAAAATAATAATTTTCCCAACATGCCCTTGCATAGGCCCCCTTAAGTGCTTCCCATTATAAACTCAATTATTCTAAACTAATAACATAAGTTCTTTAAATGAATTAAATAAGTTGAAATCCTTCAAGAGCTTAAAGCCTTTAAGTCTTGTCGTTGCCCTCTTCCGTAGTTAATCAAATGAATTAAAATTAGATCTTCATCCTTCAAGCCTCATCTTGAATGTTGGGCTCTTGCTAAACTTGTCCCAAGTGGATTGCATCAATCCTTGCATTGTCTCCTTGATCTTCTTGGCCCATCTGGAAGTTGCAAATAATCTTTAAGACTAGGTCCATCTTGGGTCCCATCATTCCGAACCCGTCTCAAGAACCCAGATTACAAAGGAGGAACGCCACAAAGGTTGTGATTTACCTTTGATAAGTTCAAAAGTTCAATTAAGAACAAGAGGAGTAAAACTCAACTCAAAATGAATAAATTCATCAAATTTCATAAACTTCATAATCTGATTAGAATGAGGCTACATAGAGTATTTAAAGCAAAACCTAATGAAACCCTAGCCAAAATAAACCTCCATCTTCCAAAAGTGCCCCTGGATGAACAGTGCCGCGGCTACAGTGCCGCGCTACAGTAACTCGCTACAGTAACCCTAACCCTAGTTCAATAAAATAATAATTTTTCCAACATGCCCTTGCATAGGCCCCCTTAAGTGCTTCCCATTATAAACTCAATTATTCTAAACTAATAACATAAGTTCTTTAAATGAATTAAATAAGTTGAAATCCTTCAAGAGCTTAAAGCCTTTAAGTCTTGTCGTTGCCCTCTTCCGTAGTTAATCAAATGAATTAAAATTAGATCTTCATCCTTCAAGCCTCATCTTGAATGTTGGGCTCTTGCTAAACTTGTCCCAAGTGGATTGCATCAATCCTTGCATTGTCTCCTTGATCTTCTTGGCCGATCTGGAAGTTGCAAATAATCTTTAAGACTAAGTCCATCTTGGTTCCCATCAAATGATGTCAAATTTCTGGTGGGGTTCTTAGGACAAAACTGTCAAAGTACACTGGAAAAACTAGAAGAGTCTTAGCTTGAGCAAAAGAGAATGAGGCCTTGGTTTTAGAGACTTAGTGACTCAACCTAGCACAATTGGCTAAACAAGTATGGAGGATGCTCACAAAGGAAACATCAATGGCAGCTAGAATTTTAAAAGCTATATATTATCCTCGTACATTTATTTTACAAGCCAAAGCTGATTCAAGACCTTCATACGCATGAAAAAGTATATGTGCAGCAATCCCTATTGTTAATGAAAGATATATATATATATATATATATATATATATATATATATATATGGCAAGTTGGGGATAGAAAGAGCATTAAAGTGTGAAAAGACAAGTGGATTAAAAGAGAGGGACCTAGCACAGTTCAATCACCAAGGAGAATTCTATAAGAAGATGCAGTGGTCACTGATCCAATTGATAGACAAGGAGGGTGGTGGTACATTCAAACCTTAAAATATACTTTTATGGAAGCTGAGGTAGAGGAAATTTTACAAATACCTGTGTCACAAACAAGTTCTCCAAATAAATTGGCTTGGAAAGGCATAATAGATAGTTGTTTCTAGGTAAGGAGTGCTTACCACCTGCAAAAACAGAAACAAGAAACTGAGCATGGAGAATCATCAAACACAGGTAACAACAAAGAATTGTGGAAGTGTGTATGGAAAATGCAGACCACTAATTCCGTCAAAGTATTCATATGGAGTGCATGCAAAGATGGCTCTACCCACCAAACGAAATTTATGCAAGAAGAAAATAGTCACAGAACCTCTATGTCCCATTTGTTTTAAGCCATAAGAAAATTCAAGACACGTATAATGGTCATGCCCCTCTGCTCAAGATGTTTGGTTGTTGGGAAATAGGAAAATGCAAAATGTTCCAATTATAGATGAGGAGTTTGGGAATATATTTATGCAAGTGCTTAATAGAATTGGGCCAGAAGAGATAAGCTTCTTTGCAAAAACAATAAGGTCTATATGGATCAAAAGAAATAAATGGATATTTGAAAGAAACTTTTTACATCCATCAATTATGTTCAACAAAAGTTTATAAGCACATGAAGAGTTCAATCAAGCTCACAATCAGATGAGTAGCTTAAGCAGAATCCAACACCCACAAGCAAGTTTATAGTGGCGATCTCCACCAACTGACTGGTTAAAAATGAATTGGGATGTAGCAATAAGAAGGCAGAGCAAAAGATAGGAGTGGAAGTGGTATTAAGGGATTAAGATGGGGAAGTTTTGGCAACACTAATGCAACCTATAACTTTTTGTGTGCAACCTGTTATTGCATATGCTTGGGGCTTGTTTACAGCAGCATGTTGGTGTAAAAATATGGGGCTACAACGTGTGGTCTTTGAAGGGGACTCGAGGCAAGTTGTAAATGCAGTGATGAATGATAGAGAACAACATGGTATGTTAAGTTGTTTGCTAAGAGATGTAAAAGCCATTCTGGTGGATACATTATGGGATATAAAGCATATCAAGAGAGAAGGAAATAATGTGGCTCATCAATTGGCTCAATAAGCAACTTCTTTGTGCACTGGAATTATAGAGTCAGAAAATGGTATACCATGTATATTGCCTCTTGTAATGGCTGAAAGCCTAATAACTGTTTGATGAATGAAGTTGAATGGTTTTATTCCAAAAAAAAACAAAGGAGCAAGACTAATAAATATTCTCATTTTATCACAAAAATGTTGTTATTAAAATTATAAAAAGATTTTACAAAAATAGCTTAATAAAATAATTTAAATATGTTGAATTATTTCGTAATAAAAATAATTTTATAATTTAATATATTTAAAATCTATTTCATAAGATTCTTTTACAAACCAAATAATATTTCTTTTACTCAAAACGAAAATACTGACCTTTTTTACCCTTGTTTAATTCAATTTTGCGGTGCTCAAAAAATAATAATAATTATGGATTTTACGGGTTTGCCCCCTCACACTCAAAATACGGATAATTCGAAAGTATTGTATCGTGTCCACCACCATCGGTCTCTACCTTCCACTGCAAAAGGCCTCATCTCCAAGACTCCAACCCCTCTCTCCCTCGTCTCTCCCATGAGAACCTGAGAGCTCGCATCACTCTCTTCTCCCATGACGAATACCCTTTTTTCATCCCCTCCATTCATCGTCAAGCCCCTCCCGTCCCTCTCTCGCCATGGCCTCCACGTCCTCCCTCACCGTAGTAGGCTCCCCTCCACCACCAGAGTCAAGCTCAGCTTCCATGACATCCCTCCCATCGACTCCTTCCCCTCTACGTTTGATTTATCCGCTGTAATTACCAAGGCCGAAGGCCTGCTCTACACCCTCGCTGACGCCGTTGTCGTAGCAGACCCGGCCGCCTCCAGCTCAGCCGACGCCGCCGTACAGAAAAATAACGGTTGGTTCGGTTTCATCTCTGACGCCATGGAAGTCGTTCTGAAGGCAAGTATATATGAATAGTTGGTTGTTAGTTGTGTAATTTCGCTAGACACGGTGCGCGAAATGATTTGCATTTTGTGATGGTATGATTTTCAAGAGACTGATAATTATGTTTTGAATTGTTTGTTTGATTATTTCAGGTATTGAAAGATGGTCTTAGCGCTGTGCATGTGCCGTATGCGTATGGATTTGCCATTATATTGCTTACGGTTATTGTTAAACTTGCAACATTTCCTCTGACAAAGAAACAGGTGAGTCTGTTGCTGTGAATTCAGTGTGCCCTTGATGATATTACGTGCTGGGCTCGATTGTGGCATTTTTAGGTGGGTAATATTAGTACTATACGTAGGTTGAATCAACGCTAGCTATGCAAAATCTTCAGCCAAAGATTAAAGCCATTCAACAGAGATATGCTGGTAACCAGGTGAGACACATTCATGTTTACATGGGATAGCGTCAAACCCTCAGTTTGAGAGTCCGTTTGGACGTTGAGTTGAGGTTGAGTTGAGCTGAATTAAAATGAAAAAATATTGTTATTATTTTAAAATTTGAAAAAGTTGAATATTTATTATATTTTATATTAGAATTTAAAAAAATTATAACCATGAATTGAGATGAGTTGAGTTGAGTTGAGTAAAAGATTACATTTTATTAATGTTTTTTTGGGCTCCCAACTAGAAAGTATATTTCTTTCTAATACTCTGCCGTTTTTCTCTTTTAAGGAAAGAATACAACTTGAGACATCGAGGCTATATAAGCAAGCAGGGGTTAATCCTTTGGCAGGTATTCTTTTCATAATCTCTTAACGTTGCATGAAATAGTCATATCCAGTCCGTTGCTAGTTATCCCATTTATGATTTATATGTTCACTTGGCCATTAATCTTTGACGTGAGTTATAGCAGTGGATTCATTTTTTGGTCTCTCTTTAGGTTAACAAAAATTCAAAATTCTGTTGTTTTTTCCCGAACAACATATTTTTCCTATCTTCTATTTTCTATAGCCGTATATTGCCATTACCAGTACCTTTCGATGAGCTGTTTATAGTTCTTTTTGTCTCTGTTTTTATTTCAAGGTATTGCTATTGTCATCTTCCCCTTCTCAAATCTATTTCATCTTCTCAATGCGATACCTTAGGGTGCTGATTGGCCAATGCATATTAACATCATCTTATTCATTTTCCTGCGAAGGTTGTTTCCCCACTTTGGCTACTATACCAGTCTGGATAGGGCTATATCAAGCCCTTTCAAATGTGGCTAATGAGGTAATTATGAAGTTAATATCCCATTATCTGTTCAGTGATGCTGCTGGACATAATTTTTTTTATATCTTCACAAAATGTTGTTCATTGCTAATGTTTGTGAAAATTCTATTCGAAGGGACTGTTGACAGAAGGTTTCTTTTGGATTCCCTCTTTGGCTGGCCCAACTACAATTGCTGCTCGACAAAGTGGATCTGGCGTTTCTTGGCTTTTTCCATTTGTGGTAATGACACTTCTCTTCCATATGGCTTCTGGAGCAAACAATTTTCTTCCAACATCAATTATTAAATTAAACCCCTTCATTTTCATGGAACTTTTAAGTTCTCTACTGACCATTGAGATATTAGCTTGAGCTCTCAATTTGGAGAACAGGAAGTGATGGAGAGAATCTTTGTCAGTGGATAGGATGTGTTTTGTATGGTGTCTCACACTGTTCTGTCTTCCCAGTCATCCTTAATGTCCTCTATAGTCCGTCTTGACCAATACTTGGCATCTAAAAGAAGGGATACAGGTCATTTCTGAAGTTTGGAAGGCTAAGTTTGCATGGAAGTTTGACTTGTCTGCTTATTAATTGTCTGTGGTCTTTAGTTAGGTAGATGCCTGTCATGGGTTGTAAGCATGTCCTAAACCTTTAGATCCATGTCTAGCAGGTTGGGGATACCTGCTTCGGTTCATTGGTTGTATTTTCTACTCACATGGCCACGAATGGTCAAGTTTTTCTCGCTACTTTATGTTTTTGATGTGGCTTTTACAATATATAATTTTTCATGCAGGATGGCCATCCACCTTTGGGATGGTATGACACTGCAGCCTACCTTGTTTTACCTGTCCTCCTTGTTGCTTCTCAGTATTTTTCAATGGAACTCATGAAACCTCCCCAGGTAAAGAATTAGCATCTTCACTGACTCTTTCATTTCTAAGCATTGTGAAGCCCTAAATTGTCTTTCTTTTCGCAGAGTGATGATCCGGCTCAAAAGAACACACTTCTTGTTTTCAAGTTTCTTCCACTCATGATTGGTTACTTCTCCTTGTCTGTCCCATCGGGATTATCGATTTACTGGTTGGTTTCTCATTAACAAGTTTATTACTCCGTGTCAGTCCCCTCAGGATTGTCTACATCCATATGCTTTAGTTGATAACTGCTTGTATATATATTACTCTTTTGATATATGCAGAGTAGTTCATCTGTCCCGTAAGAATTTAAACTAGTATAAAACTTTGGGGTTACGCTATCACCTTTATGGTCAAAATGATAATATCTGCCCTGTCCAGTAGGGTGTCTGTGTTCTTATTATTATCAATTGGATAATCTGCTAGTCTAAATGTCTGAATCTTGTTTCTTTCATGATTTATTTTATCATTAAATGGGTTGTAGACATGTTGCTCAACAGATTCTATGTGATTACTCTCATTATGACTAACATCCAAGAACTGACCATCACAACAGATATTTTGAAATACAAACTTAATCTTAGGGCATTTGACTAATATATTTCCTTCTCTCCCCTTCTTAAGCTTTTATTGGGACATTAAAAACTAGATATTCAGATCAAATGCCTATGTATGTTAATTCGTAAATTTTATCATGTTTTTTAGGTTCACAAACAATGTGCTCAGCACTGCCCAACAAGTATGGTTACGCAAATTAGGTGGTGCAAAACCTGTTGTAACTGAGAATGCTAGTGGAATTATTACAGCTGGACGTGCAAAACGATCAGCTTCTCAGCCGGTACAGCGTGGCGAGAGTTAAGTTTTTCATGGCAGAATGCATACTAGTATCATCAGCTTCTTCAAAGCTGTCATACTGACAAAAAAATGGGAACCAACAGGTTTAGACAGTTAAAGGATGAAGAGGAGAACAAAAAGTTGAACAAGGCCCTACCTACGGAAGATGTTCAGAATATGGCTTCCACATCTGATTCTGAGGATGATCCAGATGAAGAGACTAAGGACAAGGTGAAAATTTCAACTTTTAGTTTTTTACTCTGCTTTCAGTTGGAGTATTTTTGGTGTCATAATATTATGTTTTCCTTTTGTGAATAATTTTTTACCCAAATAAAGAAAGAAGAAAAATGAAGGAGCGTTATATTCTGTGGCTGTTAAACTCACGCACATGGGAGGAGAACCCTCCATCCTCATTGCACTTTTGATATCATATTATGACTACAACCTTTTTAACTTACCATATCTTTCTCCTTGAAAGCAAAAGAGCCTACTATTTGAGTGTTTAGACACATCAGGTTGATTTTAGTGGGTGAATGAATACATTTTATGGGACCAAGGAATGGAAGGTTCAGAATTCTCTTGTTTATGGCGAATTTAAAGTGCTTGCAGCAACTGTAGCACTTATTTTTTATATTTGTCCGTACATCTGATTTCTGTGACTGAAAACTGATGATGTAAAAGGAGCAACAGGAGACATGAAAGTAGGTAATCTTTGGCAGAGTTGAAATAGAATCCATCTGGCAGCATGATCATAAGCTGATTGTCTTGACTTTCTGGTGACAGTAGGTGGTTCCACTACCTCAAGCTTGTCATTTCAGCCATTGTTGTGATGTTGACATCGTTGGACCTTAGCTTAACATCAAACCGTTAAGGATTACAGTTGTGTTGCATTTGTGTCTGGGTGCATGCATCCCTGGCTGTAGAATGACCTCATAAGGTATTTCATAAATGGAAGCCCAAAGATCAGAAGAAGGAAGTTCTATTTTCTAGCCATCCAACCACTCAATAACTGGAAGATGGCATATTGATCAGCATTTTTTTTTAGAGAGACAATGAAGCGAACGGCGGACCACTTGTCTTATGTTCAAAAATTATAACATGTTTGTTGTGAGTAATTGAAATTAGATGTTAATTTTGGCACAGATGATTGTCTTTAGTGAAAAATCAAAGTGATGCATATCTGAACATAGTCCTTAACAAATGAGGACACTTCTATTAAAAGAGATTTAGCAACCAAATTACTTAAATATTTGGAACAGAATCATTATCAATCTTGACAGCCCCCAACTGAATAATGATCAGAGTTTGGGATGCCTAGTTTTATCTTATGAACAATATTTTTACCTGATTTGTTTTACTTACCATTGGATTTTAGAATTAACTTAAATATTTTGACAGGGTGAGGAGGCTCTAGAAGAAGCATATGCTTCTACCAGTGGCAAAGAGGTACCAAATTACCCGCGACCCAGGAGAAGCAAGCGATCAAAGCGGAAGCGTGCTGTATAAAATGACTATACTGTAGGTCTGTAGTTTATGTTGAGTCCTGTATATCTCAGCAAATTGTAACTTGGTTAACATATTGTGGCCAGTAATTTTGTGTTGGTTCATTCATCTGAAAAATATAAATCAATCTCCACATTCATTGTTATTTTAAGCAAGTCTGGCCACGATTGTTACCCTGTTTTGAGTAATTAGTTTCCTTGTGAAAATGGGAAGCCCCAAAAGCCATACTGTAAAATGAAGAGACAGCATTTCAGGCTCTGTACGGCATGACAGAAAATTCTCATTCTTGGAAGACCCCGTGAAGAAACTTTTGTAGCTGATGCTCATGGTGGTTTATTATGTTGTAGAACTTAATTAGAATAATCTTTACCAATAAATGAAAGAAAAAACTTATGGTGATTCTATGGAAATTGCTTGTTCCGTGTTTGGCCCGAAGACGATCATATCAGGTCCTTAGTGTTGGCCCTGGTGTTTTATTGTTTTAGGTAAAATAACTGCTACAGCCTGCAAAATACCCTTTGGGTGCATGTAGAAATTTACCTGTTTTGCAAACAGGGGATCCGCTAATATGGTGAAAAATGTAAGCCTCTTGGACCCTCTCGTCTCTTCTGCAATGCATGAAAACCTAAAACATTGTCGTGTAAAGCAAGTCTATGACTTGGATTCTTGCCTTTTTATGCCTTTATAGGCTGGATTTCAAATCATATTTTGAAAGATTGTACTGAAGATTCAGTTAATGGAGGTTCTGTGAGAAACAAACAGTCATCGCTCAGTAAGAAAGGCATTTTAGAATACACCCCCAACTATTTCCACTGTTGTACAATCACAACACCCTAAAGATTAAAGAACAGTTTCTGCAAACTACATGGATACATCTGACCTTTTTTAGTTATCGAAATATGCTGCAACCCATGGTTTTATTCATGTTAGCAGAACAAGTGCACCCATCTGTTTATCGTCTGGATGGCGGGCGGTGATTTCCCATAGGGTTTGGTCCTGATGGAGCCTTGTGAATCTTCTTTTCTTCAACCTGTTTTTGATCATGGAATAAGATCAGATAGTGCAGATGTGTGGCATTCGCATTAACATGCTCCATATAGATAAATGAGAGGAATAACTGAATTTGGGAGAAAATTGTACTCCTTGTACTTACCCAACTGGGTAAGGCATCTCCATTGTGCGAGCTTGAGCCAGGCTGCTGCCCTTTTCTGAGCCTGAAATGGACTGTGTTAAGCAACACAGAAAAGGCAAGTTACATTAGTGCTTGTAAGTACAAAATGTACTCTGTCTGCTTCCTTTTTTTTCCTCTCTATATCAGTGTTAATAAAGTCAAGGAGTTAAGATATCAGTGACATTGAAACATGCTGAGCAGGGACAAGACAACGAGGTTTCAGGTTAGGGGCTTACCTGATTCTACAGCATGGACACTGATAGCGAAGTAAGAGTACTGAGAAGCTGCTGCAAGCAGGAGCCATGCCAAGAAAACATGGATTAGAGTGAGTCTGCTCATTTTGCGCATGATTTTGGTGCATGCTAAGAGTAGAAGCTTTATTGTGAATGGGGCTTTGTAGAAGCATGAGGAAATCATAACAAAAAAAACTTGAAAAGAAAATTTTAAAAAAAAAAAAAAAATGTGGGAGTGTTTGTTTAAAAGTGCTTGGGAATCCTATGCCATTTGCCATTACAGACTCATGAGAACCGATAAGATTAGGAACTTGAGTTTTTTCCTCATTGTGGGTTGACTTCTTCTCAGTTATCATTGCGTCCCTGATAAATTTCAAAGTACTTGGTATCATTTTGTTTCGAGTGCTTGAGCCATGCTGTCGGCATGGTATGTAGGGACCCGCCATTGCATTTTTTTTTTTTTTTTTTTTTAATATTTCAACTCCTGAGATTGTTCATTGTTTTGGTTTTGTTCTTAATATCTTTCCTACATAGTCAACACTTAGAAAAACTCATTCAGCTCTCCATAAATGAAGAAAAAACTGATTGAAATACAAGTTTCAGATATAAAACTTGTCTTCTGTTGGTAAAAATTCATATTGCCTGTGTGAGAGACAGCTAATATGTATCACTCTATTCCTTTTTTTTGTTTCATTCACCTCTCCTAAGAGAAATTACAGAAAGTGGACGATGCACTTCCCAGGAAACTTTTGTGTCATGGTGATGAGATAATTAATATTAAAGTTGCTGATAGGTCAGTAGTAATGCCAAAAGAGAAAAGAAATGTTTTCGGCTAGAGCCGATAGAATAGGCCATCGTGGATGTCGGATTCGAAAACATGATGAAATATTACTAAGCTAAAGTAAAAGGGGAGTAAATGATTAACGATGTCAATGGCATGAAGAGTTACTAAGCTAAAATTTGATTCTAAAGTCAAATCAAGCAATGATAGTTACATGTTTATATTTCTTTCCTTCCAATGCCTCCTTTTTGGGAGGGGATGGTTACTTGTTTGGCTTGGATTGATTGCTACCAACTAAGATTAGATTAATCACCGAACATCCACATATGAGTTTATAACAATATTTCATCCGAAAAGTTTGGCTTTGGCCAAGGGAGACACATTTTTTAAAAGAAAATTCTACCACCAAAGAAATCTTTGAAAAAGTTCCAAAAAAAAAAAAAAAACAACAAAAAAAATAGCTGTATGGTTAATAATCATCAAGGGAGAAAGTCACCCACGACATGATTAGGTTATAACTTAACTCATTTCAAATCAATTATTAATAAAGTTCAGTACTTTTTTAACTTTACGTAAAAAAGTTAAACTCATCTCAATCTACTTCATACATTTTAATCTAAAAAATTAAAGTACTCATCTCAACTTAAAAAAGTTAAATTCATCTCAATAAAATTTACAAAATATTAATATTCACGACTTGACTCAACTCAACTCAACTCATATCAAAGTCTAAACGTAACTCAAAGTTTTTGTAATCAATTTGTTAACATAGATATGTTATGCAGAGATGGGACAGAGGCTGATCATCTTGGTAATGATGAACAGGAAGAGTGAGACAGCCGAACCACCATGGATTTGGTAATTTTACTTTTAAACTCTGATGATCTTCTTCTGAACTTGCCTTGACGGCATTACTTTAGCTAGGCCACAAACTGGTTTAGCATGTGCATGGGTCTGTGATAAATCTTTAGATGAGGAAAGAGTCTAGCTCTGTAATAAAACTTTGGAAAAATTGTAGAAAAATGCAAAATGTACTTAAAGAAAATTTTATAAAAAATTTATTTTTCTACGTGTCAGTTATTGATATGCTGAAAATTATAAAATTTAAAATTCAAAAAAAACTAACAAAATAAATCTTGTAAGTAAAATTATAAGTAAAAGTGCTCAAAATTGTATTATGCATCCAACTTTAACCTATTTTTAAAGCGAAGTGTTAAGTTTATATTGAGAATTTATGAAAATAAATTTATAAATTGACGTAATTTAATGTGAAACGTTAAATCTATTTTATAAAAAAAAAAAAAGTTTTACAATATAACCTCTCGTATCAAATAATATTAGTTTATAAATTCACATACTTCTTTGTAAACCAAGTATTTCTCATTCTCAATTTGCTATACCAAGCAAATCTACGAAGAAGAGGCATAGTGGCAGACGGAGATGGCTTGCGTGGATTAGGTAGAAAAGAACAAGAAGACCAGTCCTCACGTGCAACATAAGACTCCAAATTAAACAGCGGCGGCACTATGAAGGGGTCAACTTTTATAAAATAAAAAGAAATTAAAAATTATAAAAATATAATTATACATAAAATTAAATCTCACTAATTTGTTACATATACATAGAAATAAAATTCTAAAAAACATAATTTAATATATGTTTCAATTTTCTAACCATAATATTTCATAGAATAATATTAATTCATTATTATTTTTGTAATGAAATATTTAGAATTTATTTTCTTCATAAAAACTATCAAGTGATCTTTTAGAATATCATCTTTCAGTCTAATATATAAGTTAGTTTATTAAGTTTCATGCAAAATCTAGATATTTTCTTGTCACATTAAGCATATAATGATATAATTGAGACCTTAAATTTTTGTTTTTTACTAAATGAAGTGATCTACAGAATAAAATATCTCCAACTATTTTTCATGTAAATCATTAACCTTAAATGATTTTCATGTATTTTCACTTTGGATTCCAATATTCTTTTCTATATATTTTCCTTTTCAATGTTCTTTTGTGCCTTCAACTTTATATACATGCTTTTATAAAGAATAGCCACACATTTTAGACTTGAGGTTAAACAAAGCATGAGAAATGTTAATTTGGGAAGACAAGTAAAATCTCACGCCTAGGAATCATAGGCTTGCCTATTTGGTTGAAGCATGTTTTGTGAAAAGTAGACAAGTAATTAAACATAATCGAGTAAGAGAAATTTTATTTGTAATCTTTAAATAAAGACTGTATATCCTTCATTAAATAGAAAAAATTATTATTTTAATAAGAATATTATTGTAATTTTTAAAAAATTTAAAGATAAAATTAACTAGGCTTATAATGCAGTCCATATTTAAAGATTGTACGTAGCATTGCTCATCGAATAATGTTAAGTATAAATTTTAAATAGACAAGTCTCATATAAACTTTTTATAAAAAAAATAAATAGATCTAATTAAAAAATAATAGATATTTTTATACTTTTTAGATGGAGTCTATTATTTTAAAAAAAATTATGTAAAATTTATTTATTTAAAATTTATACAAATAAGTGTGGCTAGAATCTCTATAGAATATGGGATGTCTATAGCCTAATGAGAGAGCTGTCAAATTGCAAAGATTAGTCAGGAATCTATGGCTGTTTTTTCACCGTCGAAGACTCGAACGGGGAGTACGGTGTTTTAAGAACACTTCAAATTTAGAAAAATATTATATACCATATTTTTGTCATTATCCTTTCGTCGTTCTGTCATTAAATAATTGCAAAATTATTTTTTATTTATCATTTATTATTCAATCATTGACTACTAAATAAAATGATGTTAAGTTTAAGATAATTAAGAGAATAGTAGATAGAATTTTTATAAAAGAAATTTTATTTGTAGTTTTGAGTGGAGATTACATGGTCTCTACTCTCACGGATGAATGAAGATAAAAGAAAAAAAAAATCATTTTAAAAAGAATATTATTATAATTTTAAAATTTATTTAAACATAACTGTATAGATTTATATAAATGATCTTCATTTAAAGATTGTATATAAATTAATTATTTTCATAATCTATATATTAGATTATTAGGTGAAATTGGTGAGATTGGACTTTTTGCTTTAGTAATTGCAAGTTCATATTCTTATCCTCAACCATCTGTAGGCTACTATTGAAGATACTAGGCCCCAAAATAGTATAAAATGAATATAAACAATGAAAAAGAATATATGTAAGTTGGTGTGAACGATACATCTTCCAGATTATTAAAATTACAAAATTTTATTTATAAAAAAATTTAAATGGTACAGATCAAATTATATAATGTGAATAATAAAATAAATAAATCTAATTTACAAACAAAATAACTGCATATATCTAATTCTACTCTCCTTCTCATGAAGTTGCTTTTCCCAGCAATGCAATTGATTAATTTATTTGTTATAATGAATTCCAATGCATATGATATGATATGGCAATCACAAAACGTATTTTGGAAGGCAATCAAATATAATTGCACTCAACTGGAAAATCTTTACTTTGAGTATGAATGGGAAGATGGTATTTATACCTAGGCTTAACGTTAGAAATACTCAAGAATAACTTCAATTAAAAGCTGGGAATGATTAAAGAAAATCGTGATCATAGTACCAAATTATAGTAATTGTGAAAATAACAACAATAATACTTGCTTAAGATATAATGTATCTATGCACACACGGTGTGGCCTAATTGGCATAACCACAGCTTACAAAATAGAAGTCTGGAGTTCGAAACCTCCTCTCCCAATCAAAAGAGAAAAAAAAAGATATAATGTATTTGTAAAAAACATTCGTTTATACTTTAATATTTTAGAATACAGATGATATGATACTTCTAATAAGGAACACATTGTACAATACATTGTACAACAATATGTTAAATAAGGAATATATTTATAAAATCATCTTACTTTTAATTAAATGCTCGACAAGCTGTTCAAGATTAGTTCAATCAAACTTGAGTTTGACTTGAATTGTTTAGTACTAGATTAGTCGTTCATTAATTTAGAATTATGGGTAGTTATTAACTGATACGACTCATATAAAACTCGACTAAAATTGTTTATTAATTTTATAGTATCGTTTTTAAGTCTCTAATGAACTTATTTTTAATATTTAAAAGGTTTAATTGCAAAATTAGTACCTATATTTTTATGTGTGTGTACATCGAGACCTAGGTTTTCAACTTTTACATACAAAATTGATAATTGAATTTTAAAAAACTCTCAATTAGATATTTCTATCAATTCGACTGACATTTGTGAGAGCCAATCAAATACAGACATGTGTCATTTCGGTCTAGTTTGGTTATTCAGTTAAGATGAGATAAAATAAAATATTTTAAATAATAGTGAGATTTTTTAATTAAGATGAAATAAGATGGTTTGTAAAAAAATATATGTTTAGACAGTGATATGAGATGATATAAGATAGTTTTAACTTTTTGAAAATTTGATAAAGTGGTGGGTCTCACCAATTATTGAAAAGTATTTTTAATTGTTGGGTGGAAAATATTATAAATATATTAAAAATAAGTAATATCTATTATTAATTTAAAAACCCATAAATATTTTGACTTTTCCGAAATATATTTTTTTGTAGTTGGCACTAATTATTTCAATATTCTCAAATATAATCGCATTTCTTTGTTAAATAAAATTATTCTAATTATGACCTATTTATTATATTATATTTTATGAAATTCGAAATATATTTTTTTAATTATATATTAAAATAAAATAAAAAATTCTAACAGATAATTATATATATTAAAAATGTGGTACTTATTTTTTTTTCCCAAATTATTAGTTTCGAATTTTCAAATAAAACCCTATACTGCAGCCACCTTCAATACTCCCAAAAACATCAATAGCATTTGTTAATTTTTATTATTCTAATTATAACCAGGTCTAATTTTCTAACGAGAGACTAGTGGAGGTACCTAATTGTAAATTTTCTAAAGTTCCGAGTTGGTGGCTGATTGGATTTTTTCCTTGGATCAAATCACATCAGCTAACCTTCTAGTCCAGATATTAATTTTGCCAAAGTTAAAAAACCTAGGTTTTGATTTGTAAAACGTAAAATCACAGGTACTAAGTTTTCAATTAACCTTATTTAAAATGATTAAAGGTAATCATGTTCCTAATACGATAATCGTTGCTTGAATCCTTAATATAATCATTAATATATGGATATATACTATATAAGATTAATGATATATATAAGTTTCAAATATACAAATCTCGTATAATCATTAACTCACGAGCCGTTTCATATTAGAATAAACAAATTGTTCATGAATATAAAATATAAGTTAGAGATAACTTCAAATGGACTTGTTTGAAAAAAGTTTTTTATCTCAAAATTTTCATCTCATATCATCTAATCTCAGTCATAAACATTATTTAAATACAAAAAATTTCAAACTAATCATTACAATATTTTCAAACTAATTATTGTAATTTTTTCAAACTTTTAAATAAAAATAAAAAATAATTCAATTTTTTCAAATTTTTAAATAAAAATTATATTAAAAAATTATATTTTAATAATATTTTAACTTTATAATATTATTTATTCAAACTTTTTTTTAAAATTTTATAAAATATTAATTTAAACTATTTTATTACTATTTATAAATTATTTTATTACTATTCGTGAGATTCCAACGTCATCTCAGAAAATTCACAAAAAGTATTTGATAATAATTGAATCAACAAGAATTGACTACTTCCTATTCTTTTTAACTTCACTATACTTTTACATCCTAAATTCTGATATTAATAGGGCTGATATGGTGACTAGATATTTTCATACAGATACATAAAGACCAATGTTAGGTATAAATTTAAAATAAATAAATTTTGTATAATTTTTTTATAAAATAAATAATTTCATTAATAAAAAATAATTTTTTTATATATATTTTAAAATATAATTTATTATTTTATAAAAATTTACATAAGACTTGCTATAAAATATTTTTTGGTCACAAATCCAAATAGTAACGCATGAAGAGGTGATAGATTGCCACTCGGTCCCACTTGTAACGTGCGAGAGGACATAACCGACGGCGGTAGCTTTCCCTTAGCCGGACGTGGACCCCAGCCTGAAACGGAAAATGCACAGTAAAGCGTTAGAAGCCTATACGTGGCAAAGGGCTATTGGCCAACATACCGACTGTAACGAAACTGACTGTAGAAATCCGAATAGACTACCCACACACACACACACATAAAGCCTCAACCGCGCACGCATAGGTCATTTCGGCAGAGTCCGTAAATTCGTAATCCGAACCTTCTACTCATATCTCTCTCTCTCTCTCTCTCCCTCTCCCTCTCGACTAATAATAGGCTCTCTCGTTCCTCTTTCTCCGTCTCTGGCGCCGGCTCCCTCATGGCGTCCCAAGCTAGCCTCCTCCTTCAAAAGCAGCTCAAAGGTATAGAAATTTTATTTCTTTCATTTATTGGGGGATTAAGTATGAGCGGGGGGTATGATTTATCTTTTTTGTGCGGTGCAGATCTTTGCAAGAATCCGGTAGATGGGTTCTCGGCCGGCCTGGTCGATGAGACCAATATCTTTGAATGGAGTGTAACGATTATTGGACCTCCAGATACTCTTTAGTACGTTCTTTAAATTGTTTTCTAACCAAGAAATCTTCTTGTTTCCACTTTTGGGGATCACCGATTGGGTTTTAAGGTTGAGTTATTATGGGTGAAGTAGTAAATTTTTTGTGATATGATTGGATCAAGGGTTGCGATTGTTTCTTTGGGGAAAACTTATGTATTTATGCAATTATTGGGATTTGGTATTTGATTGCATTAGTCGGGTCTTTGGATGCCATGGATTCTTTTCTGTTTGTTGTATTGTCTAAGGGAGATAGGCTAATGCTTGAATTGACATATCTCTTCAAATTTTAACTCCAGGGAACAGAATTGAAACAGTTCTCAGCCTCTATTTTTGTTTCTGACAATTCTTTGTCGATCGGTTTGGGCCTATAATTGTTGAAAGTTGCATCTTTTGAAATTATCCTTCTGTTACGCATTGGTTCTTTTATTATTTTTATTATCTTCATTATTACCATTTGATAGTATGACTTAATGACAGAGCTCCTAACTCGAGGGATGTATCAAATGTTACCGTTTGGTCGTTTAACTTGTTTAGTTGGCTACTTTTGGCAATAAGACATACAGGGCCATGATCGGTCAAGGGTTTGGTTCCCTGGATGCTGCTTTTGAGATATTTGCCTAATGTTTGGTATCAAATAGAACAAATCGATGGGCAGTAGTCATCTTCTTCAGATTCAGCCTGGGGTTTAAAACAATGAATTGCTTTCTTATTATGATGTTTTGGGCATTATACAATTGCAGTGAGGGGGGATTTTTCAATGCCATTATGACCTTCCCATCCAACTACCCAAACAGCCCTCCGACAGTGAAGTTTACATCAGAGATATGGCATCCTAATGGTTGGTTATTTTTCTAAGTATAATCTGTTTGATATTTTTTCCATTGTTAGTGGCATGCTTTTTGAAACAGATTTTGGTTGCTGCATCAATTGCAGTTTATCCTGATGGCCGCGTATGCATATCAATTCTTCATCCTCCTGGTGAGGACCCAAATGGATATGAGCTTGCAAGTGAGCGCTGGACGCCGGTCCATACGGTATGTCATTAACACTTCAATTTTACTTTTTTTCTCTCATGTTTCCATCATATGTAGGTGAATTTGAAGTTAGAAGTCTTCACTTTCCAACTTCAGGGTCAGAAAAATGTAGGGTCAGGGAAGATTCTACTAAGTCGATATTCTGAAGTTAATGTTGAGCTTTGCCTTTTAATGAATTTTAAATTAATAAAAAAATATAATTTTGGAAAGTGGTTTAAATATGAAAAAAACTGTAAGGGGTTAAGTATGTTCTTCAATGAAGATGGGAATGCACTAGTCAAAGTCCCTTCTTTTTCCTTTTTCCTTTTCCTTTTTTGGTGGTTGGGGGGCAGGGGTTGTTTGGTTGGAGACACAAAGTATAAAGAGGAAAACTTATAATGTTAAATGCACTAGTCAAAGTCCCTTCTTTTTTCCTTTTTTCTTTTCTTTTTTTGGTGGTTGGGCTGTTGGGGGATGGGGGGTTGTTTGGTTGGAGACACAAAGTATAAAGAGGAAAAACTTATAACGTTCAATAAATTAATATAGCTATACTTAGTGTGACATATAATGTCATGCATTCCTGAGCCTTTGCCTATTCTTATGGTCAATAAAGTTTCGTTTACCGAGAAAAAAAATGTCACACCTCGGACTTGGAGGGTTAAGGTTTGTCATTGTATCAAAAATTAATAATAATAAAATGGAAACTAAATAAAATCCTCGGTAAGATGTAATCACTGTTTAATAAAATTCTTCCAAAGAAATGTAAACTAAACATTACTAAAATCCTCACAAGCTCATTGGTGCCCCCTGACACTTATTACACTACTGTCTTCTGTCCTCACCGTTGTGCTATCTTTTCCTAGTACTTGACATCTCCTCAGAACCATTTGAAAATAAGAATATAAACAGGTGAGTTCGACAAACAGGCCATACAACAACGTCAAGCAAAATCTATCGAAACTTAAACAAATTAGCACAATCTTTAAATTATAGAAATAGGCCAGCGCCCCTTAGAAATAAGACAAATCATATCAAATAATTCCATGTCAATCACTTGTGGCCCAAATGCATTAAAGACACTTAAAGGCCAAAATACATAGGGCCCAAATGTTATAAGACCCATATATCCTGTTCTATCTCTTCTGAATAATTTCAATTAAGCCAAAAGTGACACACTAGCAAAACCCAAAATGTCTCCCCCAGAACATGCAGGATAATATAGCTATGCAGAAGTCAACCTCGTCTGCATGAAAAGCTCTACACTGTTTTAACAGCAAACTGACAACCAAAGTATGCCCAATGTACTCAAACTCCAACTGCACTTAACATCCGGTAGAAACCAACCGCTAGGGTCAATGTTTTTACCTGATTGTGAAGTGCAGGTCCAGAGTTGAACTTCACTAGGCTTGGTATTGCATGGGTTATGCCTAGGAGGGTATTGGATTTATTGTCGTGTTGGAGAGAGATTAGTGGCCACCATCACATTGCAGCTGTTTGGAAGATGGTGCCCCTATGCTTAATGTGGTCCACATGGATTGAAAGAAATTATCGATGTTTTGAAAATAGGGAACGCTCTCCGGATAGTTTTAGGGCTTTTTTCTATAACACTTTGTTGCTTTGAGCTTCTTCTATTGTATGGAATGGAGTGAGTTTTAATTACTTTTATGCTACTTTCCGCAGCGTGTAGTTTGTAACTAGGCTTTTTCTTGTATACTTCATGTGTACTTGGACATTGCCTTTTTACGTGGATTAATAAAACTTCTTACTTATAAAAAAAAAAACATGTTGAAAAAAGCTTGTTGCCCGACTTCAAAGGTTTGAGGCATCCTTTCAATCTTACCTGGAAAATTATTAGATACTCCTAGAGTATGGATGACATGGTACTCCTATCCTATCACAACCTGCCATTATGCAAACATTAATTTTAATTGACATGGCATCCTATGATACGATGGGAGTACTACATGTCCGTACTCCAGGAGTACCATTGCTCCTCTTACCGTGAATGCCCTATAGTGCCAAGTTAGGCTCACCTGTGTTTGTTTCACTGAGAAAAAACTTAATGGTCCTTGTGGAATATAATTGTAGTTCCACAAAAATAGATGTTTATAAATATGCCTATTAATAAAATTTCTTTTACCTATAAAAAAATCATTTGATGCGTCTGGGGATTTTAAAAGGCTTATGAGTAACATTTCTCTTTTTATTAACTCAAAAAGTTAAGCCACTTAAAGTTTACCCTGGATTCAATAGACAGCCAAGGCTCTATTTACTGAGTCCCTACTCCCAGAAATCTATGGTTACTGCGAGTGATTGGTATTTACTATATTCTTGCATTTACAGATGTCTTTTTTTTTTTTGGTTGTTTCAGGTTGAAAGTATAGTTTTGAGTATAATATCAATGCTTTCCGGTCCTAATGACGAATCCCCTGCAAATGTTGAAGCAGCAGTGAGTGATCATTGGCTATTGAATTTTTTCTTTATATTGATAAATGAAAGAATAATGTGTAGCATGTGAATATCCAAATGTTGAAGTCAACGTATTTGTAACAGTAAATTAAGTTGACAGATTATAGGCATGGTTGCAGCATATGTAGTTATATTTTTTTGTTAGATAAATCTCTTCTATTCTTTTGGATCCATAATGTTGATAGCCTTGTGATTTATTACTTTTTGTGGAACAGCTAAAAAAAAAAAGAACATGCTAAATCTTGTCATACCTGAGTCAAAGAAGGGATTTATAGGAGTTTCATGGAAAATGGGGATAGAATCTAGTTGAGGGGACATGATTCTCTTCTGTAGATCTTACCCAATGCATAATGAATATCATTTATTGAATTAAGAATGCAATTGGGTCTCTCTCTCTCTCTCCCTCCTGGTCGATTGTTAGTAACTTGTTGCTGCTCTTTTGATCTGCATCTCCTGCACCCATTATTGGCAGAACATCATTTTGAAAGAGATACAGACAGCCAGAAGAATTTATTATAAGTGTTGTCATATTCAACCTGTGCTCTAAGATCCATGTTTGCATCTTGTATTTGCAGAAGGAATGGAGAGATAGGAGAGATGATTTCAAGAAGAAGGTCAGCAGGTGTGTAAGAAAATCACAAGAAATGTTATAATCCATCCGTCATGCCACCAATGCTGTTCTATCTGGCTTATGGGTGCCAGAGAGGTCCTAAGTTATTTTGTTGGGGGGAGGGGGCGGAACTGGTAACTGGTTCACCAATATGTCGGTCCCTGTCACATGCTGTTGAAGTTATCACACTCATTTCTTTATTTTTTTTTCTGCTCTCTCAGCATGGTCAATTGTATGAGTTGGAACATATGTGTATTCAAAATGCTTTGGTTGGTATTTGGTGACCAGCAGTCTGGGTGGGTACTTTTATGTCGTCATTTTGAGAAACTTGGGATTAATCCTAGGCATGGACTTCGATTTCTGATCAAATTTGGAGTGTGTTTTGGTTTAGTTGTGAATGTCCCCATGCAACATGGAAAAATTTGTAGACTAAGCTAACAGAAGTGAGTCGTCGGATGCCTCCTCCCTAATGTTTGAAGTATGGAATTTCTCAGTTTGATTCTTCTTTTTCCCTTTTGCCCTGATAATAATTGTTAGTTTGCAAACTGAGCAAATACTCCTCAACGTCATGGTGATTGGGTTGGAAATTTACAGGTTGAAAGGCCTCTACTCTCTCTACCTTATAAAGACATGCACGAGTTCATGAAACATAACGAATAATTTTTTTTCATGAGTAATTAATTTTATATATAATTGTGAAGCATGTAAATATTACGTAATTATTTAAAATATATATATAATTTATTGTTAAAAAAATATTTTTTTTTCAAGTGAATTTTATATTTAATTTATTTTTTTTTAAATAATTATACGACAGTTATATAATTACGATTGAAAATATATTTTATCTTTTTTTATCGAGGCAGCCACGGTCGAAGTTCGAACAATCTGAGCAATGGCTAGGTTGCACCCCAAGCAAGAAGATGCCTAGGTGGTTGTGGTGACTCAACTGCCGATGTGACCATTTTATTCTTAAAATAAATAAATAAAAATTATATTGATAAAAAAAAATAATATTTACAGTCTTAAATTGTATAAGTTTTACACATTCTTTTTAAAAATAAAATAAATAAATTTAAAATTTATATGAAAAAATTATTTTTATAATAATAAATTATTATTTTTTATACACTTTAATACTATAACTAGCCTTACTCATAAATTACGTTAGGTCTTCACGACTCTTTATGCACACAAGACAAAATCGCTATTCTTATGGGTATAGGGAAAGAGAAAATATTATAGTAAGCATATGATCATTTGACAGCGAGATTCCAACTTAATTGATCAAATTGAATAATTATTTTTTAAAATTTTTGTAATTATTTTTTTAATGAAAAATGACTTTCTACTTTCACAATTTTGAAAAAAAAAATGAAAAGATAAGTTTTATGTCGTTTTAAAAGAATCCATAAGATAGAAAATCAATAATAATTAAATCCATATATGGGTATGCTTTTTTTAGGTTTAATAATAATAATAATAATAATACTTTTACGGAAAGCTAGGGATCCATAGAGAAGCTGCAATAATAATATTAGTGACTTACATGAGTTAATGCACTCTTTCCACTACTTTTCTAGTGAGTGACCTTTCAGATTGTGAACAGCTAGAGGCTGCTTACAGTGGAATATGATAAAAAGCTGTGATCAGAGGGTTAAAAACTTATCATATCTTTGCAGCATGCGTGTTTAACATGTTCACGTACGTTGGTTGAATTCGGTCAATGTCGGGAGTCCGCCGTTTATCTTTGAATTAATTTAAATGAGCTTGCATATATACATATATATGCTTTTGCATGCAAGTCGGTGATCTAAATCCAACTATTCAGATGGCTGGCTGATCACTGATATTGATCAGGACGATATTATATATAGTTTGATCGAATAGGAAGCTGGTAAATAAGACTTTGGCTGCATGTGATGATGATCATGAATATCATGAGCTAAAACAACCAAGTTGATACGTACATATATATATATATATATATATATATTGCCATCTAAAATGCATATATGGCAGATTCAATGAAATTTGATTTATATATAGTAGAGTACTTGGTCATTTCAAATCGACTGTGTAATATTGTTTTGCTCCCACAAATCCATTGCATAAAGGCAAGCTAGACTATGTATGTAGAAGACGATCATGTAGTGTAATCATAAGTTTTTTAAATTTTAGTTGCATTACACCCATAAAAAAAGTTAAAAAAAAAAAAGAAAAAAAGAAAAGCCTTTTCTGAAATTTTGGGTTGTTGAGGCCGTGGTGGCCTCTTATCTAACAATTAGTTTCACCCTTTTTCAAAATGAGTATGCGGGACTTGCATACTAGAAGATTGAATCTGGCTTTGATGCAGTATATGTATAGTACTATTTGGATTAGAATAATACTACCTTGAGTCTCTTTTTCTATAAATATATCCTCCTACTTTACATAATATTTTCATCTAGAGAAATACTTTAGCTCCAAATAGATTATATAAAAATAATCTCACAAAATGATCATGTAGCTTTATGTGATTCTTTAAATTGTAAAATTATTTTTATTATAAAATTGATATAACAGATCACATGAAACTACGTCAATTTATAAAATTATTTTTATATAATCTCCTTATGACTATATATATAGCAGTCATTTTTCATCTATATATCGGTACTCTCTCATGCATATTCGAATATACCCATAATAAGATCCTCTATAAGTGAATTTTGAGTAGTACTACATATAATAAGCGATCATATACACAAGTCTATGCATGTCATGACCTGAATATATATTATTATTATATATAATATAGTGGCCAGACAAACTAAGGCCACGTCTTTCTTACATAGAATCCCACTATATATGGCCGTAGAACTAGGAGATTTAGTACTACGTACGTACTGAATATATTTTAATTTCGAGAAAGCCCTGTTCTTATGGTCAGCTTTTACAGAAAAAAAATGATTGTCAGTGCTTGTGCTTATGGTCCTTAATTCACTCAGATCCCCCATGGCATGATCAGCTGCTTTCAGCTTTGTTAATTGCATTAAGTACATGTAATCAAATTCGGTCATTGACGTACCCAAAGCCCCACCTGACCATTCCTTATCCTCAAGGGACATTCTAAATTAGAAGTGCAGTACTGTGACACCTATATCCATTCCTGTTTAATTAGTGGAAATCTAGAGAACCCCCACTTTTACTACTCTAGATCAATATGTATACGCAATACTTTATTACTAATAATTACTTGTTTGGAAAGTTAGTTCAAAACTGTGGCTTAAGTTTCCCTTTTCTCTTTTCTTTTTTCTATTTTCATCCCCAACTAATTTTAATTCCACTTTGGATAATGAGAAGTGCTCTTAACTTTAAAGATATTTCATAAAAATAAATTTATAAATTAATATATCATATTAAGTTATGTTAATTTGTGAATTTATTTTTATAGAATCTTTTAGAGCATTAATATTGGATTATGCATTTGCATAGGCATCTACATGTATATTTGTATAATATGACCTTAAATTAGTTAGGCTGCATATGTACATGCATGTCCAAAAATTTTCATAATTATGAACATTGTTTCTATAAATTTTAAGATGTAATGTTCATTCTCTAAATCTTATTTTATTATTTTTTTCTCTCTCCTCCCCCCTCTCTCTCTCTCTCTCCACCAACTGATAAAATTTTAGAAAAAAATTTTTAGTGAGAGTTAAATGATAGAATTTGCAATGGTGCTAATTGCAAAATATTAAAAAAAAATTAGAAAAAATTAGATATTTGACTCAAATATGCATGTATAATTTAATGTGAAATTTTTTTTTAATATTTAAAATTAATTTTTAAAAGATGTAATTTTACATATGCATATTGAGAAACCAATGTTAGCTGTGCTAAGTGACTAAACCATTTCTCTAATTAGAAATTTTTGCACTCGGCTAGCTTGTGATCATCAGCTCGATCGGCTTATAAAGTCATGTATTGATCATGTCTATATATATATATATATATATATATATATATATATATTGGCATTAATGCAGAGTACGTACTTGTCGATGAATTGGCTGGCCTTGTCAAGCTGAGCCACTGCTCTTGACTGATTGTCATCGTCATTACCCATTTTTTAGTTCCCAATAAAAATAAATAAATCCCCGGCCACCCCCCACTATATCAGCCATTAATTGGGTCCCATCATGGAGTATTCCACGTGCTCCATTAAATTGCTTAGATCTCCTTCCTCTACAAAACCCCAAGCCCCTCTGCAGTTCGTATCCTTAACAACGTTTTCATTCTCGATCGGTCTTTCTGATCAACATGTATACCAAACTATACAATAGCCTTTCGGCATTAATGCTTACCATGATTCCCCACCAATATTCCATTATTGTTAATGGAGCTGGCGCAAGGCAGCGGCGTGCGTGCCTCGCCTCCGCTTTTCGTACTGCATTCGCCTGCACTATTGTGGGCTGCACCACCCTCTACGGCCCTGCCTTCCTCCATCGCCAAATAGCCTTCCCAGCATTTTCCTACGTAACTGTAATTCTAATCATTGTCGCCGATGCAACATTAGGTGACGCATTGCGTGGCTGCTGGCTCGCGCTCTACGCCACGGTCCAGAGCCTCGGTCCAGCCATCTTCTGCCTGTGGGTGATCGGACCCGCCCGGTTGTCGAGCTTAACCACTGCTCTTGCGGTGGCGCTAGGCTCATTTGTGGTGGTCCTTCCCGAGTCCACTCACTTGGTAGCAAAGCGCATAGCGTTGGGTCAGATTGTGATTGTGTACGTGGTTGCTTTTATCAATGGGGAGCACACTCAGCCCGTCATGCATCCTGTCCATCTAGCGGCAAGTACGGCACTTGGAGTCTTGGCTTGTGTTCTGTCCTTGTTGCTTCCTTACCCACGGCTAGCCTGTTACGAGGTAAGCACCATCAATCCTATGTTTTGATGCAGACGCATGCATGTTTAGCACATTTTTAACATCATCCAGAAAAAAAAATAATATATTGGTCAAAAAAGAAAGTGATCATTTTGGAGCCAATCGCTATATATATATATATATATATATGCTGGAAATTTCTTGGTACGTGAAAATGGCGCACGTCGTGGCGCATATCTCATCATGATTCATGTGTATGCGAATATTAATGTGACATATATTGCAGTAGGGATCGAGCTAATCGTGGCCTCTTCTAGGAAAGCTCATGATCATTTCAACCCACTGTAATAAAATAATTTTAAAGAGATGTTTGGATTCAAAACTCACCTCAACCCACATCAATTCATCTCATCTCATCATTATAATTTTTTTAAATTTTCACACAAAATATAATAAACAATTCAACTTTTTCAAATTCTAAAACAACTTTTTCAAATTCTCACACTAAATATAATAAATAATTTAACTTTTATTCTATTATTCACAAACCATCTTAACTCATCTTTGATTTCAAAATAATTTTGGGTCGTATAGCACCGCTCCTTAAAACATGGGTGCACTTATTGCATCATGCACATGTGGCAGGAGAACGTACGACAGGTGATCGTACGTCTAGTACTTTATCTTGGTCTAAATCCACACGTTTGAGTGGTCAAATAATATCTATACTTATTATATAAGTGGCTATGAAACGGCCACTAAACGGAAATTCTTGTTTTCCGTTATCTCTCCGTTAACTCAACGTTAGATCACGGTAGCAGCTTTGAAAACAGTAACTTTCTTGTCTTTTGTGTGCTCTGAATTGAAATCGTAAGATCATTGTTCACGAATGTGGCCAGACTTGTAGAGCATCCTCACGTTTCTTCACTGCAGCATTACATATAGGGAGATGTTTTTCTTGGGTTGCGAGCAAACTAGCTGGCCATTAAAGCATGGTATATCTACGAGACACAGCACCACTACCAACATGGTTTTTTTTTTTTCCTTCAAGACCACCCTTATCAAGCACTTACATGAACATGCTCAAGCCTATAATGGCCAAAAAAGCAGTACGGGTCAAGAAAAAAAAAGAGAATATTTTAAGTCAATTAATTGTTTTACAAATACTTCTTTTTTAGCAATATTTTAAGGTAATTAGACTTTTAACTTCTTCATTACCAATATATATAATGACTAAATTATCAATTAATACGGATAATATGATTTCATAAAAATCTATCCAATAAAAAAACTCATGCAATATCTAGAAATACATAAATAATTAGTTAGTTATTAGCATAATTCTAAAATTATGAAATGTATGTTATAATAAGTATTGTTATTGTTATTGCTAAAAAATGTAAAATATATACTAAAAAATATAACAAGCTGGTCCTTGCTTATAATTTTTATTTGCCACTTGCTTTGAAGAACAAATAAATTTTAGTAAATATTTTATTTAAGAATTCTCATATGTGATGATATTTTTTGATTTGATAATTATTTTGTTATATTCGTTTCATTTTTATTTAAAGTATAGATAATTTGATTGCTTGTATTGTTCAGTGTAGAAATCAATGAAATTATTTATTGATTGTTTATTGAAATTAAAATTGTTTATTGATTAAAATTTATATTTTTTTTAAGAATTACATTATTTTTTAAAATTAACCATTTCAGTAAACTAGGCAAACGTGCTTAGCACGTTTCTCCTGCACTAGTATATTTATATATATTTACAGACACAATGAATAATAGCTATTAATATATGATAGATCAACATTTATCATGTAACTTATCGTATCTTTTCTTATGATATTGCAGGTGAAACAGAACTGCAAGCTACTCTCTGAGAATGCTTCAGAGAGGCTAAAGCTCTTTGTGAGAGCATTCTGTGCCGAGAACAGCACGTCCGCTCTTGCATCAATCTCTCAAGCTAAGTCCTTAGATGGGACAGGAACCAAACTTCTTTCAAGTATCAAAAGGCACCAGGTAATGATAAACTTTAGCATTATTATTTTTCCTAATGTTTAAATTAACATATCCCCGAGGGTTGGCTAATTAATCTTCCCTTGTTCGATCTTCATTATAACAGGGAAGCATGCAGTGGGAGGGACTTTCAGTCAAAGGTTTTGAACTCGGATGGCACATGATCAAGGCAGGAGACAGATTGCAAGATTTAGAGATACCTTTCAAAGGGATGGAAATGGCTTTAACAAGTATTTCGTCATATCCAGTTGAAATATTGCTGGATAGAGAGCTCAAAGATCATGGTTTGCTTCGACTAGAGGAAATCTTGAGTCTACTTATAAAACAAGGCGAGTGCTTTTTGCCCTACAGTCATCCACTAACCGTTCCCGAGTCCAGTGCAGAAGAGATAATGAAATCGCTTCAAACCCTTCAAACCATTCCAACAGCCCAAGAAGATTTACCCCCATATTTCTTCATATTCTGCATGAAATTCCTTCATAGCAAATTGTTGACTAAACCATCTGATTCCAAAAGAAACAACCCAGTTCAGAAAAATGAAAATTCTACTGATCCATGTCAAATAAATGTGTTCTCCTTAAAAGGGGTTTGGAACAATTGGCCCATGAAGGTAAGCAGAGAAAGGTTATTGGCAGCATTTAAATGTTCACTTTCTCTGGGCCTTGCAGTGCTATTTGGGTTGCTGTATAGCAAGGGGAATGGATACTGGTCAGGACTCCCTGTGGCGATCAGTCTGGCATCAGCCAGGGAGGCAATATTCATAGTTGCCAACGTTAAAGCACAGGGGACGGTCTTAGGAACCGTGTATGGAGTATTGGTTTGTTCTGTTTTTGGAAGGTTCTTGTCATTAAGATTCTTATCTCTTCTTCCATGGTTCGTGTTCGCGAGCTTTCTACAGCGTAGCCAAATGTATGGGCAGGCGGGAGGAATTTCTGCAGTTATTGGAGCAGTAATGATACTGGGAAGGAAAAATTATGGTCCTCCAAGTCAATTTGCGATAGCAAGAATTACCGAAACATTCATTGGATTGTCCTGTTCAATAATGGTTGAACTTATCTTGCAGCGCACTAGAGCTTCAACCCTAGCAAAAGCTCAACTCTCAAAAAGCCTCGGGTTATTGCACGAGTGTGTCACCTCAGTAAGCATTATTAATGAAGACAGCAAATCCAAATTGGAAAGGAATCAGAAGAGGCTGAAAATCCAAGTAAGCGAGCTAGGGAAGGTCATTACAGAAGCTGAGGTGGAACCCAATTTCTGGTTTTTACCTTTCCATAGTGCTAGCTATAGTAAGATATTAAATTCCTTGTCAAAAATGGAGGACCTCTTGCTTTTTAGTGCTCATGCAATTAGTTTCCTTCAAGAAGATCAATCACAAGGAGTGCTTGATCAGGATTCATGGAAGGAATTTGTCGACAAGCTAGAAGATGACCTTAAACTCATCAAGGAAATCATTGGCTCGTCAATAAAATGTTTTGAACAATTCATTTTGATGAAATCGCTGACATTACTTGAAAAGGAGCTAGCACAGAATAAGGTTTCTTGTGATCTTGAGCTGGGAAAATCACGAAACCCAAACATTATTTTGGATTCCAGTTTACATGAACATGAGATAGAGAAGATAATAGATTCATATCTCCAACATTCGAAAGAACTTGACAAAATATTACATATTGAAAGTGATCAGTACGAGCTGCTTAAGTGCCATAAGGTTCTAAGCTTGACTGCCCTAGGGTTTTGCATCAGTAGTTTAGTGAGAGAAACGGCTGAGATGGAAAAGAAAATCATAGAACTTGTTCGGTGGGAGAATCCTTCAAGCCACATCGATATGTATGAATTATCATGTAAGCTACGTTCTTTATACAAATAAATCACAGTACTGCATGTAACAATTCGCATTAATATATTTTATTAGAACACCCCAAGGCTGTCAAATCGTTTTCGGATCATGTGCATATCGTGAACATTTCACCATATAAGTCAACCTAAACCTGACATGCTAAGCTAAACATATCAAAACGTTCAAACCCTATTTCCTTGTATGGTGGGTGTAAATCAAGCCTTCGCTGGGAATCGGACGTGTGAGAATGCTTGATTTACACCCACCAATAAACGTATAACACATACGGGTTTTAGTCAAAAGATAAATGGAGCTGCAATTCTCCCATGTACCTCCTCTTCCTCCAATCTCTTTTCTCCTCTCTCTCTCTCTCTCTCTCTCTTTGGGTTTGAAGCTTTTCCCCTGAAACTAACACCAGAGAAAATGGTTTGAGAAAGTGGCTCTCATTGATGAAAAATCTCACCAAAGGATCAAAACAACGTCGAATGACATAAGATGGGTTTTCTTTGCCAGCTCTTAACATTCATTCTTTTTTTTTTTTTTTGGCAACGTGTTGAAAAGAAGGGGAGAAATGGGAGGAGGGAGAGGGGGGATGCGAGCAAAGCCTTGCAAGGTGTTCGAAATTGAAGTAATAATGAACTAAAAATCTTGTTCGCTCAGCATCAGGTGTTCGCAACTTCACAATTTCACTCTCTTCATTATAATGGGTATCTCAACAAAATCTAACAACGTTATCAGGCAATTGAGAATAAAAAGTACCAAGAGGAGTGTCAATATTCTGACTAAAATTGTTACTAAAAATAGTATTAAAAAAATTATATATTTTAATAATATTGTATTTAATTTTTAATTTTAATCTCAATTTATCTATAAAAATAAATCAGACGTAAATTTTACTCTAGAGACTGGGCATTGATCCCTTACGATTAGATCTAATCGTAAGGGATCAATGCCCAATCACTAATTAACGTAGAATATATATGATTCTCTTAATCTCAAGTATTCTTTATTATAAAATGTACGTAGATAGTATTTTAAATTTAGTGATCATCATCACTTCTCAACATAATATAAAATGAACAAATGATATTCAAATTTTACACTAAATTAAATATGATCTACTGTCCATTTTATTCTATTTTATAAATGGAGGGATAAATTCTTTCCTAGAATCATAATATCAAAATATATTAGTGGGCCGCGAGCAATTTTAGTCCACGTGGCAGCACCCCAGCCAGATTTGTAAAAGCCTATAAAGATAGGAAAAGTTTTATTCAGCACTACACTGTACATTCGTTGAGAAAAAAAAATTAAAAAAAAAAATTCTAAGTCAACATGTGTGTAGTATAGAGCTAGTAAGTAAAAGAACTCATGATATTTTATACATGACAACTTCAACTAGCTAGGCTAGTTTAGCCGTCATCTCGCTACAAAAAAAAAATAAATAAATAATATTTAAGATGAATTATTTATGATAAAAATTATAATTTATGATGATAATAAATTTATTTTAAAATAAAATAATAATTTTTATAAAAAATAAGTTACAGCAAATAAACAATTTTCTTAAACTAATCAGTTCCGCGATTCCCAATTTCACACATAGAATCATGATTCCCATATATAATTTGTAGTAGCTAGCTTTGTATGCGACGTCGACATTGATAATAAACGCGACCTGCCAAAGCGTCTCAATATTCTTATATATATATATTTTCTTGTTGGAGAAGATCGAACTGTTTTTATAAGTTAATCAACAAATTGACGTGATTTTATAAGATCCGTTAGATCTATTTAACAATAAAAATAACTTTATAATATGACGTATAACATCAAGAAAAATTCTAAACATAAACCTCACTCTGCACACCCATTTAAAAACATGTTATTTTATTTTTATGTAAAGTAATATTAAACTACGTCGATTTATAAATTTACTTTTATATAATCTCTTTGTAACTAAATTCTTTCTCACAAGTGTATACGAAGTTTTGTCTCGGGCCTTCTGACCATTTTGTAAGTACGTACATGCAATGTTCTTTCCACGTGTAGACTACGTACACGAGACATGTCAATATTCTAGTACTAGCCTTAACGCAAAGGGTCATCGAGGATCGTTTGCTTCATTTGTAGCAAGAGTGTGTGCATTGATCAGGCCGTGGTCCACGAAAATCACCTCTCCCTTGGAGAGGTGAGGATGGGGATCTTGGAGGGACGAGTCGGAATCTGGACATTGTAAAATAGGGCGACGCACGAGACTCGAGCGCCCATGTGTTAGAGCATGGGCCTCATGTGTGATGCGCCAAGAGTACTGGCTATTTGGCAGTCTTCTCACGTACAATAGATTGGGAGTCGGGAAGGACCAATGGAGGGGCACATGGTTGAAATGGATGGGATATAGCTTTTATAACTTTTCATGAAGAAGAAGAAGAAACAAAGATCACCGTATTTTTGTCATGAAGAAGATGCAAGGCTTATGGCCATAATAATAATACATTTGCCATGGTAGCTTATTTTGGATACTAGTTTACCTTACAAAATGTGGCACTTAGATCTCTCTATCCCAAAAATTCGATCAAAGAAGAAACAAAGATCACCCAAAATTGAAGAAAAATCATTATTTTGTTTTTGTTTAACGACCACTTCACCATTCACCCCGATCGTAAGATTCAAAAAATCATTATTAGAATGCTGGTCTTTATCCTAAATTTTGTCATTACATTGACTGATATGACACATTTTAAATGACTGTCAATTTATATGTTAGACATGAAATCACCCTAAATATAACATATTAGCAAAGATGACAAAATTGGAGAGGAAGACTAGCATTGCTCTAATTAACCTCTTCCTAACAATCAAGGGGATAACAAGGTTATTAACCATCAAAGAATTCGGTGATTCATTGACCCCTGCATGCAGTCCAATCTTAACGACAAACCTGCTGCACCGATCTTTGAACAGAATGCATTTTTAAATAAAACATGAGGTCCATATCAAAAAATCTAGTACTGGAGGTAATTCAACCAAAGGACAAGAATTAAGCTTGGTTGGTAAAGCATGTTTGAAGAGAGCCCGCTTAAAACTCACCCATTGTATTAAAGTAGACTTTATAGCTATATACAGTATGGCCTATATGCATGGCCAAAACAAAACATGTGGCATTATTCCTCCAAGTTCCACAGGTGTTCAAGCATACCTGTTCTGAACTGCTTTGCATGCACATCCACTCAACTTAGTGCACGATATTCCATTCTCCACAAGGAATGTACTGGAGACAGAAAAAGAATCAACATAATAGAGGAGAGGTGTCCCTTTTGTTGGCTTGGTGATTTGTTGCTCAGTTTTCTAACCCTAAGAACAGTGGTTTGGGGTCTGCATTAAAAACAAAAGGGTGGGGGTGGAGGGTGATCAACATTTTCCTCATTGTTACTCTTTCTTACTCCTTTTCTTCTTACTCTTTTTATTCATTTTAGCAGGAAGCTCAACATCTTCCCATATGTTGATGATAATAAAGAAAGCGTTAAGAAGCATCTATGCAAGTGGTAAATCAACAAACCAGGCACAACAGGATGATCGCAAGAAGATCGCTAAATGAGAGGATTCTGTCAGCACAAATCTATATGCTCTATAGAAATGCTAGGATGCTGCGACTCAAACCACAAATAAATTAACATCGATTATATATATATATATTCCCAAATGAGACAACTACAAATAGATTCTGCAGTTTTGACCCAAGCCAAACGGCCAAGTGAATCCAAATGAAATTTACCTCACAAAAAAACATATATATATGAAGCCACTCGAGTTTAATTTGACGTAAACAATAGTCAGTTCAAGTGCAAAGGGTGCATGACCATAGACCAATCAACAGGAGTCGTTCACTATTATTCATGCCAAAAACAACAGCTGATGAGAAAATAAAATTAGAGTATCCCGAACATCTCTAATCTGTTATTTAAACCCATGGAAACGAAAGCAAGAAAAACACCCTTCTCACAATATGACTGTCCTTCCTAGCAGCTGCGCTGTCATTCGTAGGTCACCTAAAGAATTTAGGAAAATTTTGAATCACGTTATTTACCATAATAATTGGGAATATTTCCAATCAATGCCCTTACACTGAACATTTAAAAAAAAATGCCATAAATAAATAATCCTACTTGACAACTATGACCCGATCCAATCGCATTAACGATAAGAATTATGTTGACAAAGAAAATAGATGACAAAGTGATTATTAAAAAGTATGGATCCCAAATTATACATGCCACTAGATCCCACATCAAGCTTTATGCCACTCAGACAGTTAATTATTCAGAGCTAATTATCTCAGAAAAGAGTTGTGCCATTGATCATGTTATTCAAAAAGAAACTCGTCATACCATCATAATAGCTGCGGATTGAAGTGGAGAGTTCAACATGAATAATCATTGAATCAATTTCCAACAATAGTCGACATTATTGTATACAAGCAAAAGACACAACTAAATGACATAAGTAGCAACATTTATAATTCAATCACTTGATGTCACCTGCATGTTTCCTATTTCAATCACTTGATGAATATGCGTAATGTTAAAACATAGCAAGCTGTAATGAGAGAGAGGGGAAGAAGCCAATGTGGGTGTCTGGCAACCATGGTTAATAATTGGTATGATTGGAAAATTAAAAACATCTCTTCTAGGGTAAGCCAGAATGAGCAACATAGAAAGTATTGATCAAATACTATGCTAAGATGTTCTCCTATGATAAGGTTCCTAAAATTTTTGTTTGATAACAAATATGTTTTACAAATTGGGAAACTATAACCCACTACTGCGTGGTTTTAATTTTCCAATTTCAATCTGTGTAGATGAAGATCATTATAATCAAACCTAATCTAAGCCTAAAACTCACTTGTAAGCAATATAAATTGAGCTACATGGCTAGTTCAATTTGTGTATATGAAGATCTTGGATTTCCAATACGTCATTTCAGTTTCAAATCATCACTGAGATTAGGTTTTCAAAATTAATGGGCAAAACAAACAGAAGCAAACAAACACGAGGATAGAAGATGGCATCTAGGGTTTGGTGATTAGAAAGGTTACCTCTTGTGCCTCTGAACGAAGGCAGAGTTCTTCGCATCTTCCTCTGCGGGTTATTAAATAAAAAATAAAAAATAAAAAAATCAAATCAGTGATTTAAAATAGGGAATGAGAAAAATGGAGGCGGAGAAAGATTGAGAGGAGGCTAGTACCAGTGAGACCAAGAGACAACTTGGTGATGATGGCTCCAGTAATGGCGAAACCCACCAGGAAAGGCCAGTTCCGATTCCACTCTCTCTTGAAGAACACCGGCCACGGATCGAACTTCGGCATCTTCTCTTCGCTCTCTCTTTCTCAAATTCTACTCTCTCTCTCTCTCTCTCTCCCTCTCTCTCCCCAGTGGTTGGCTATTTGTAGTCACGGTCCTGAGTAGAGCCCATGGGCGGAAAGCTCCTGCGAGCCGCATGAGACCGTCGGATTTGGCAAACAAATGAAATCCAGCGGTCATGACGGTCTGCTTTTAGTGGGCCTTAATTTCCCATTGCCCAAGCCATGACCCAGGGTTTAAGTGGCTACTTAAAGCAATCTCGAATTCGTTCTTAGCCCAATTCAATAGTGAAAGACTTTATTTTTAGACTTCGAGTTTCATGCCATTGGACTTTGGCCCAATGTCACGACTCAAATCTTGAGGATCAAATCCGAGAGTCCAGTCCTTCCTTTAGTTGTTTTCATGCAAGTTTTCTTTTCGACAAATGTTTTAGCCACAAGAAAATTTCATATATATAAACCCATAAATTAATGTGAGTTGATCTAATACGTTTGATTGTAAAATTATTTTATTATAAAATAAATTTAACATATCATATGAAATTATATCTATTTATAAGTTTACTTTTGTAATATCTTTTTGTGACTGTAATATTTTTTTTATTTTTTTTTTTAATTTTTCTAAGTAATTTGAGCCTAGTAGAAGAATTCCTCCTTGGGACAGAAGACATTTCTCATAATTGATTGATTATTTTTCAGTAATTCAATTTGTAATTTGACAGTCTTGGATCATGGATGAGCCAAATGAACTTGTGTCATTGCTGAATATACAATGTCACCTTTTTTTTTAGCATGAGTTTGCAGTAATTATAGAATATATAATATTGAGGATCGAAAATATAAGTTGATTAAATTATCTTGGTTCCCAAGAAGTCTCTGGTTAAGATGTAGAAAATGCTAGTATGCCACATGAGTTTGCCTCCTCACTTTGATCGCTCATATATTTAAAATTTTTTTAAATTTTTTTACTTAATAATTAAAGAAGCAGCTTTTAGTATATTGATGTATTTTTTTTCTTATTTTTAAAGATATTTAAATATATTAAAAAATATGAAAATAAAAAATAAAAATATAAATTTGTGCTACGTGGCACACCCAGCGGTCATTATTGGGCGGCAACCTAGCATGAGTCTTAAGATATATCCCTTTAGATAAATGAAAAATAAGTGACGCGTCATGATCACAACGGTCATATTTAATGTTGTATAAATAGATAATTAGTTTGTATATTTTTGCAGAACATATTTTTTAATATTATTTTTATTTTAGGATTTGAAAAAGTTGAATTGTTTATTTTATTTTTTGTGAAAATTAAAAAAAAATTATAATGATTAGATAAGTTGAGATAAATTATAAAAACAAACGAGGCTAAGTTTATTTAGGAATTGGTTTGAGATTTTTGTAACTTCCCAATTCTTTTTTTGTACATGGTATTCCTCCTTCAAAAAAAAAAGAAGACAAATTGCAATATAATATTTTTTAAATTGGAGATAAAGTGTACTTTTCTTAAGAAATAAATAAACTTTATATTTGGATAGATTGATATAGCAATAATACATAATATTGTTATAATTATTACTGTTAGCTGTTTCAATCAAATTAAAATATTTATTAAAGAAACAGAGCTAAGGAAGATTGATAAAAATAAACGCAAGTGGTTATAGGTGAAAATTAGGTAGAATTTCATTGTTGAAGTACTTGAAAGTTTTGTCTAAAATTAAAAACTTTTAAGCACGTGCCCTCGATCGCTTATTGAAGCCAATAAAGTCAACTCTTTGATACAGCCATTACTCCTGGACTAGAAAGTAGCAGACAAGAAAACAAGAAAAGAAGATCGTGGAAAGAGGAAGAAGAAGAAGAACAATGACTGCTCAGACTCCCATCATCCCTCTTCTTACTCCTTACAAGATGGGAAACTTCAATCTTTCTCACAGGTATTTATATGTTCGATCTTAAGCTTTTATTATAAGTCCGTATTTTATGAGTTTGAGAGTGCAGCTTAATTCCTAATTTGGCCTCCTCGTCAATCAAAGCCCAACCATGCTTGCATCTGTGTATATATAAATCATCACGCAAAATGAATGAATATACATGAGAAGCTTGTTTAGTGGCGCTTGATTCTGGAGTACTAGGAGGGACTTGACCAGTTTAACTTTTTTGTCTGTATTAAGCCAAGCTCGGACTCTAGTGAACCAAGTGCTAGCTAGCTCTTAGGCTCTTAGCCTCAGCTTCGTAATGGTTGAAAGAGGTCATTAATTTTCACTACTGTTAAAAAAGAGAGTCAAAACCAGCGTAGGCACTGAACTTGAAAAGAAATATATGCAAATTTGTATATCAATGGATTTGTTGATGTCTTGTTTCACAATATGAACAATTTTGTCGTTTTGGATTGGTCTGCTCTTGTGTACAGAGGAAGTAAAGGCTCAGGATCATGGGAGATATCTTTAATGCCTAAATTAGTTATATTTTGAACTTGTAATCTGTGTGAACTTTCAATCAATGTATATGTATGTTTTTGCCTCCAAGGGGAAGATCTTTATACCTGGTAGGGGCGATCCCTTGCCAAACTGATCGTGGTGGTGCCAATTCGTACCCAAGTCGCGTCCTCTACCAACTCGTTGCCACGTGATAGGCCATCCATGCCTAATCGTGGTGACCGCTGACAACTCTAGCTGCTTGTCGTGGCGTGCCCACTTCTGTCCTTCATTAAATGTGGCATAGCCTCGGTCAAGCACTCCCACCTTTCAGTCTTGTCCAACCGTCGACGCTCAAGGACTTGGGTTGTCCCTGACCTTGTGCATGCAACTTGTCAGTCAGTAGATGTGTCAGGCCTCCTGACTTAGTTCCCATGCCCCGCACATGTTGCCTTGCAGCTTTCTTGTGGGCTCCATGGGCCGACCTTGCCCTTCATGGCCCAACCTGGACCATCCTATTCTCTTACCGGGCTGTCCTTAGGCCTACCCATACCGTGTGGGCTAGGCTCGTTCGGTCGGACCCATCATTGGAAACAACTCCCCTCACAACAATAATAGGTTTGTATAAAGCAATATCATGAGAACTTAAAACATGATCTGCAATATTACTACTGCATCTTTGAAACTAAGAGCACTAGCATTAAATTATGCATCTACATATGCATTTATATATTTGTATAATATGACCTTAAATTAGACTGTATTAGATTATGCATATCTAAAAATTTGCATAGCTATCAACATTGTTTCTACAAATTTAAAGATGTATTATTCACTCATCAAATCTTATTATTACTTTTTCTCTCTCCTCCCCCTCTCTCTCAACACCAACAAAAACAAACACTCTTTCGAAACATTTCTTTTTCCTTTCTTTCTCTCGACACCAATGAAAAGAAATCCAAAAAAAAAATAGAAAAAAAAATAATTCAATATGAAAATTTTTAATATGCAAAATTAATCTCTAAAAAATATAATTCTGTATATGAGAAATCAATACTAATGATATAATATATATATATATATATATATATATGCTAAAAGTGCATCTTCGCTTACATATTGGTAAAGGCATTAATTATGTTACTGTACAAACTTTCTGTTTTTTTCTTTCTAGTTCTTATTATTTTTTGTTTTATATTGTTTTTCCTCTTCAGTTTCTCGAACCTTACACCTTTTCTTTTTTCTTTTTTTCCCACAACGAACCATATATGCATGTTAAATTTTGTGGATAAGAAATGGATCTATTTTTAGTAATATATCATTTTCTAAATCTGTTTTCAGAATAGTTTTGGCACCATTGACCAGAATGAGGTCGTATGGCCATATTCCCCAGCCACATGCTGCCATATATTATTCGCAGAGAGCCACCAATGGCGGTCTCCTAATAACTGAAGCGACTGGAGTTTCTGAAACTGCTCCTGGGTAATTGATTTTTTATGTCATTCTCATAGTATTTTTTCTTTTTTTTCCTTCTGCAAATGGTGGGGATGAAACCCCATTAATACAGACAACAAAGCAAAATACAAGAAAAAAATAGTCTTTGTCAGCCTCGATCAAGCTGATCAGGGTGTCGGCCTTCTTTGGTATGTATATCATGATGATTGCGAAAGGCTCCCTCACACGCCGGGGATATGGACAAAGGAGCAAGTTGAGTCGTGGAAACCAATCGTAGATGCTGTTCATGACAAGGGTGGAATCTTCTTTTGTCAACTTTGGCATGCAGGGAGGGTTTCATATCGAGGTAATTAATTTGTAATCTCCTTTATTTCTCGCTCTTTCCACTTCACATAAATTTGATTTTTATAAGTGGTTATTGAGTATAGATATTTTTAGAATATTTTATTATTATTTTTTACTACTATTTACAGAATATTTAAAAATACTTTATTTTCCAAACACAACTTATCTCCCATAAATTGGATCAAATAAAAAATAAAGGTGATTCTTTTTTTTTCAAAAAATAAGATGAGAAAATAAAAGTAGAGACTTTGTTGAAAATAATGGAGTTTGGGTATTTTTTAAATTTGATTTAATTTCTAGAAAAAAAAATCACTTATTGTGATCACCAAACAAACCAAAAAAAAAAAAAAGGCTATTCCTAGTCCTTTAAAACGATCATTTTGAGTACTTAAGTTTTTAGGATTGTGTCATGCTTATACTCTTCCTTCATCTTAACGGAGTAAATGAACTTTGATCGTCATTGGAAAATTACCTTTTACAGAAATGCTTCACTTACAAAGGAATTTCATAAAATAATCTCACAAATTGATGTAATTTGATGTGATACATCAGATTGTAAAAAAAATATATTATTATAAAGTAACTACAACATACTACATTAAGTTATATTAATTTATGAAATTAATATTTTTAGATTCCTTTGTAAATCTATAACTACCCTACCTATTAGATAGCAAATTATAAGTCTTATTTTTCTACTCTTGAGGTGGTGGGTGATGTTTTCATATAGAAAACATGAGATGGACGCTCTTGCATGCATTAAATATTAAAGAGCAGTGCTACAGTCACCGCACGAGACCCGTCTCGATAAGAGTAAAAATACTTTTTAATTTTTAATTTTAATTTTTTTCATTAATTTTTTTTTTATATTCTTAAACATTTTTAAAAAAAAAATTCACAACATCACTAAAAAATACTTTATTAATTACTAACTAAAAAAAAAAAATTATCGGGACCCAACATTCGATAAATCTAGCCTTTTTTAATATTAAAAATAATTGTTAATTTGGATCTTCTTGATCATATATAGTTTTGTTTACAGGCTTACAGCCAAATGAGCAAGCTCCAATCTCTTCTACCAACAAGCCTTTAACTGTTAAATATGAACCTGATGGAGTTGATGTTTCACAGTTCACCCCACCAAGGCAGCTAAGGGTAGATGAAATTCCTCAAATTGTTAATGACTTTAGAATTGCTGCGAGGAACGCTATTGAGGCTGGTAAGCTCTAGCTTCTCATAAATTAAACATGAATTTTGTGAGAAGTCAGAATTGGTCATGTTCAAGCAAAATAAAATGCAATTTAGGGAATGTTTGAAAATAATTTCAATCTCATTTTAGATCATCTCATATCATTTCCAATTAATATCATTTAAACACAAACACTTTAAAACTAATCATTACAAATTTTTCAAATTAATTATTACGACTTTCTCAATTTTCAAACAAAAAATAAGTCAACTTTTTCAAATCTCAAAACAAAAATAATATCAAAAATATATATATTCTTTCAAATTTTTCTCTCCTTTCCCAAAACTCAATAAATACTTAATTCAAACAATCTTACTGTTATTCACAAATCATTTTAGGAAAATGCTACTCTTCTTGCTTGTGGCTCCCGTGGAAGTTACTAATGAGAATTTTTTATTTTTTTTACTTAATGATTAAGTAAGTACTTTTTAACACTTTTAAATATTTTTTAAAAATAAAAAATTATAATATTATTAAAAAATACATGAAAAAAAAACTAAAAAAAAAATTAAAAAACAACTAACGGGAGCCCCCACCGGAGCTCCCAACGGTGGGAGTAGCACCGCCCATCATTTTATTCCTATTCACAATTTTCATTTCATTTCATTTTCCAAACATCCCTTAATTTAGTTGGTCAAAGTTACAAAGAAATCAATGCTGACAAAGGTTACTTGAGATAGAAAACTATTCACATCATGTCATGCGGAATTATTTATTTTTTCAAAAACAGAAATAATTAATATTCATCATCTTTTAATTTTAGTACTAGTACTTCGGGCTCTTTTTTGAACGATATATATAATTAATTAATTGTTTACTTTGTTTTTAGGTTTTGATGGAGTTGAGATCCATGGGGCTCATGGTTACCTAATTGACCAGTTTCTGAAAGATCATGTAAATGATCGAACAGACCAATATGGTGGATCCCTTAAAAATCGTTGCAAATTTGCATTGGAAGTAGTCGAAGCTGTTTCTAGTGAGATAGGAGCAGACAAGGTTGGAATAAGGTTGTCTCCTTTTATAGACTATATGGAATCTGGAGACTCAAACCCAACATCATTAGGCATATACATGGCTGAATCCTTAAATAAATATGGGATTGTTTACTGCCACATGGTTGAGCCTAGAATGAACACAGCTGAAGAAAAATATGAAGGTCCTTACAGTCTTCTACCAATGAAAAAAGCTTTTATGGGTACCTTTATGGCTGCCGGGGGCTATGACAGGGAAGGTGGGAACAATGCCATCACTGAAAATCACACAGATCTTGTTGCTTATGGTCGGTTATTTTTAGCCAATCCAGATTTACCCACAAGATTTCAACTCGATGCCTCTCTCAACAAATATAAGAGAGAGACATTCTACATTCCTGATTCTGTTGTTGGTTATACTGATTATCCGTTTCTTGATGAGAATGTTGCTTAGGTTGTCAAAGGATAATGGGAGAATCCAGATCGAGTTTGGAATCCAATGGTTTTTTAGTAATTCATTATAAATACAACAAAAAAAGAAAAATATATTGGAAGATATCTTATTAGAAAAAATATATTCATCATCCCATGATATGGCATTAAATGATAGATTCACGAGTAAAATATAATAAATAGTCTACAATCATCTAATGACACATCATGGAATGATGAGTAGCATTACTCATCTTATTATTTATTTATTTTTACCAAATTTCATATTCTATCTCTTGCAAATATTCATAATCCAAAAAATCTAACTGGGATTATGGGGATTTGATCATTGGACATCCTTCATGAGAGAGGAGCATATAGCATTAGACCATAAAAGGCAATAATTAACAAAATTAGTAAAAGTTTAATCAAATATTTATCTGGAACCACATAACATCATCATTATTGTATTTCAATTATCTAAGACTTTATTTACACCACTGGGAGTGAATTAGGGTGGGACTAGATGAATATTAAAATTAGATAACCTATTAAAATTTTGAATATTATATAACCTATTTAACATAAACCAGTATTACAAATCCAATAATAACGAATTTGAGAATAGGTTTAAAATTACAATCTTAATAATAAAAATATAAGTATATTGAGAAATACCATATTACTAATATTACAATTCAACAATAATAAGTTGTAATTTTGAAATAAAATTTAAACGGGTTATTGCCGGTTGATTTCGGATTAAGCGGGTTAACCCATTATTAACATGTATATTAATTGTGTCTTAATGGGTCAACTCGTTTTGACTTGAACTCATTCACATCAAACTCAATTCTGCGAATTTTGTGTCATGTTCATATTGAATTTATGGGTCGTGTCACATATTGACAACCCTACATGAATGGTTGCTCTTGCACTAAAGACATTAAGGTGCTTTTATTTGGTGAGATGATCAACCTGCTGATTAAGTTTTGTCGACAATTAATTAAGGTGTTACCTTTACATATGGTAAAACTTGTCTCAAATCAAATTGGGCGGATTAAGTTAATAGTTATTTTTTAGAACAAGACAATTTCATTCATAATAATGACAGAATCAGTTACAATGATAAAATCATAGAATTACAAATTAGCAACTAGTAAGACTCTAGACTGAATAAAATGTGGGCATTGAGACCACAACTGAACTGTATTATCCACAAGGCGAGCATGCTTTGCAAGCAAATTAACTGCTTCATTTCCTTGCCTCCCAATATAAAGTACATCAGATTTCTCAAAAGTAGAAATAAATCTTTGTATCTCAGATATTATATTTCCCTGCTCGAAAAAGTTAGGTTTCCTTAGAGCCAATAGCTTCAATCATAGACATGAAAGAATTCTCTTCCAATAACAAACTGGAAAAACCTAAATGCAAGATCATCTATAAACCCCTCAGAGCAGCCAAAGCCTCAATGTCATCCACCTTAAACAACCCAAACTCTTTCTAACATAGAGCAATATAAAACATATCATTTATCAATCCTTAAAATAGCCCCCACACCCCTAGAGTAAGAAGAATGGAATAAAGCACTATCAAAATTAAGCCTCACCGTACCCAAATCAGAATAATTACCAATAGACTCCTTAAAAAGTAGAACAAAATGAGAACATATAGTCAGCGACTTTTTCACATCTGGATAGCCCCAAAAAGTATGACAACAATTTTTCACTACCAATGTACAAAGAGGACAACCCACATTAGAAAGAACAACCATCTTTAGCAAATTTAATTTTGTAGGGGGTTATCTTTACAAGCACGCTACCCAAAATTTTTAACTTTATTAAGAAGATTTAGATTCGAGGATTGATGCCAAAAGGGAGAAGAATCATTAAAATAAGAACTTTCAGCACCAACAATAGAATCAAATAATGTCATAAACAATAGAATCAAATAATGTCATAGCAAGATGATATCCAGGCTTTACTAAATCTTAGTGTATATCCATACAAACTTATCTTCCAATCATCTTGAAAGTAAAGGAGTACAATAGCATTAGCAATAAAAGGAGGAATATAGATTGCATCAAATCCACATCCCAAGAGCCATTAAACTGATGTACAAACATATTAACTTTCGAATCATGTTGAATGACATAATTAGGTGGAAGAGATTGAGGTATCCAAAAAATTGGGACCCATATATCTTGATTTATCCTAACACTATCACCCTTCCCTATCCTCCAAATGCTCCCAGTTATCAAAAGAGATTTAGCGATACAAATACTCCTCCATACATATAAGGTCTTACTATCCAACTGTGAATATAGAAAATCTGTATTAGGAAAATACTTAGCTTTATAAATTCGAGATAGTAAGGAATCAGGATTTTGAATTAATCGATAACCTTGTTTTGCTAACAAAGCCAAATTAAAAAGTTCAAGATTCTTAAAATCCATACCATCTCGCATTTTTTAAGAACATATCTTTGACTAACTAAGCCAATATATATTTCGTTCAAATTGTTGTTGCCCCACCAGAATTTAGCAAACAATCATTCTACGTCTTTACAAAAGGATCTCAGTTATAGAAAATAGCTCATAGTGTAGGTAAGTAAAGCCTACACAACCACCTTTATTAATACTTCTCTACTTGCTTGGGAAAGCAATTGTTCCTTCCAACCTTGTAACTTGCTCCAAACTTTGTCTTTTAACTCCTTAAATGTATTACATTTCGACTATCCAATAAAAGAAGAAAGACCCAAATACCAATCATGATGTTATAGAGAATGCACATCCCAAATGGCCATAATTGCATCAACTTCCTCATTTTTTGTGTTAGGACTAATTAAAAGTTCAGATTTGTCCGTATTTATCTGTTGTCCCAAAGACAACCCATAAACTTGTAATAACTGTTTCAAACATTCATTTTGAGACCGAATGCCTGGCAAAATAATAAATTGTCATATGCAAAAAACAAATGAGTAATAATAGGAGATCTAGGACAAATTCTAACATCTCTCATTAATTTCTTGTGGTCAACAACCTTAAGAAGAGAAGATAACCCCTTAGCACATAGAACAAACAAGTAAGGAGATAATGGATCACCTTGATGCAAACCCCGAGATGCAGCATGTGAAGAAGTAGGCACCCCTTTAATAAGCATCTTATAAGAGACTGAATTAATGCAAAATAATACAAGAGTCGCCCCATCTTCGATCAAAACGAAGTTTCAACATAATTTTCTCAAAAAAACTTCATCCTACTTGATCATAGGCTTTACTCATATCCAATTTCAATGACATCACACCATTACGCCCTAAGTTTCAAACGCCACAAGAACATTATCCATTATAAGCCTACTCGGGACAAAAGCATTTCGACTATCTGACACCACTTGGGGCAAAATGGTTTTGAGCTTATTAATATTAACTTTTGCAATAATTTTGTAGATCATATTGCATAAGCTAAGATGCCTAAATTTTCTAATTGTTTTAGGCATTTTCTTCTTTGGTACAAGAATAATAAAAGTCTCATTTAGAGTAGGTGGAACTACACAATTGTTTAAAGAATTTAAAATTGTCTATGTAACCAAACTCCTTACAATGTGCCAATATTTTTGAAAAAAAATTAGACACAAACCATCTGGCCCCTGTGCCTTTATAGGGTGTATTTGAAATAAAACACGTCATACCTCTTCAGTTGAATAGGGCTTTAAAAGATCATCATTCGTTGTTGCCGTGACCTTTGAATTGATAGGCTCAAGCACAATCTCCATACATGTTGGATTAGAAGTTGCAAATAAGTGCTGAAAATATGATTATACCAGAATCCAATGCCCTACCTTCTGTCCCGCACCCAGAGTCATCTTGAAAGTGAGAAACAAAATTTCTTGACCGCCTTTGAGAAGCCTCTTGATGAAAGAACTTATAATTCTGATAACCTGAATGTAACCATAAAGCCTTAGACCTTTATGTCCACATCAACTCCTCATGTTCCAATAAAAGATTAATGCTATGTCTAAGGGAGTTCAAACAGATTTGGAAAATAAAGATGGAGGGCCCTCTAATAAGCGATTTAATTCATTTTACTTCGATCGTAATTGAGATTATCAAATTGACTACCTTGCCAAAGCTTTTAGTGTTGGTTACAGGAAGAGATAGCACTCCTCAATTCTGTAATCGAATCAACATGTTCTATTGATTGCCAAGAATTCTTAATAATGTCTTCAACCTTTAGCCCCTACCCATATAGCCTCAACCCAAAAATGTTTACTATCTCGTCTCCAATATTTAACTAAACCATTAGTACTGAGAATCAGACAATTATGGTCAGAATAAGTAGTAAAATTTTGAATCTTAAACTCCTGGAATAAAGATAGCCAATCTACATTAGCTAGAAATCAATCAACTCTTTCTTGGTTATGAGCTACCTTATCCTGCATATTAGACTAGGTAAACAAAGATCCATCAGTATCCAGGCCTTTAAAACCACAATAATCGACAACTTCTCTAAAAGTAGTAAATTGTTCATTTGCGCAATTACGACCTCCTTGATTTTTAGAGTGAATCAAAATTTCATTAAAGTCTCCAAAACATAACCATAGACCAGTAACGAGGCTTGAATAAATTTCAATAATTTCCACACATCATTTTAGGGATCATTCTAGGTATCATTTTCACGATTGGCCTTAGCCAAGTTCTTTTATGAAGATTAGAACCACCACCCGAAACCCTCAACCATGCACCAAAAGAAAATCCATTTTTCTCATATTCAAACTGATTAGGCCCCCACAAATCACAATCTTGATATCCATGACCAAATTTGCCACAATAATAGTAAAAATTAGACAACTTTTCATACTTGAACTAGACCCATATAATAGTAGAATCACCTAGTACCACTTGTTTTACTCTTGGCAAGGGCTTGTTAACGTCTAGAGAAACATGAACTCTCGAGAAAATCCCTTAACTTGGAGAATATTCCGGCAAGTCAATATCTTCAACAACGCCAATGGAAGCACCAATTCGTTTAACAATTTCACCGGTCATTCCTTTCAATGGTAAATGGTAAATCTGAACCCAAAATGAGGCAAAACTCATTTTAATATAAGATGGTTTAAGATCACCATCATAATTCTGGAGAAGTACTAAACTCTTATCAAAAGTCCACAGGCTATTGTGAAAAACCTTATATTTATCACCCGAATCAGAGAATTGTGCTAAGAAGAGATTATCACCCAAGTAAAAGGATTTGACCCCTCACACTGGATTCCAAACTTTACACATCATGAATTTAAAGGCTTTTTTTGTTGTAAATTTTTCGTGAACAGAGTTTAAACATGAGGCAATAATCACTAGGATTAATAGGGAACTCCAGACTAGAATCCTACATTAAGACCTCTGCATTCTCAACTTCAGATAGAGAAAAACGTTGCCACTGATCAAACAATTCCTCATCCATTGTAGGATGAAATCCCAAAACTACCCTATGAAAGGGATACACACTTGCAAGAAACAAGAAATTAGACTCCCAAGTAGCAAGTAATGGAATGCAAACTGAGAGAATCAGAATCTCCAAAATTCAAAAATAATTGTGTTTCCTTGATCGCCGAAGTAGAAATAACCATTTCAAAAATTCATAGCTTGGCTTTTGGTAATAAGTTTCTTAGTTTACTTCAATTTGGTAAACATATGGTTGATCTTTTACTTATCGTGCATGTATCTCTAGTCCCAGGCTTTAAGTTCTCTTCTTTTATTTCCATATGTACCCAGACTGTTTTGGGTTATTAATAATGGTGCTTTTATATTTTCAAATGAACTTGGTTTTGAGAATTTTTTATTGTAACCTCCAAGTCCAAGTTATATTTTATATAAAGTATTCTTCTAAGTGAAGGTTTATTAATTAAATTTATATATAGTTCTCTTCTAATATATATATATATATATATGAATAATTATTCTTATCAGCCATTATTCATCTCCACACCCCACACTCTATGGAGGAAAAAAAAAATTATCAAGTATGGAGTGTGAGGGTGAATAGTAGTTAATGCATAGTAAATCTATATATATATATAATATCTTTAAATTGAATCATCCAATTCTATAAAAATGTAAGGATATCTATTCTCTATTAAATCATTATAAAAGTTATTCTTATAAGAATAATTGTGTATGTTAAACAAAAGGAGCAATAATATTTGTGCCATCATTATATATAACATTCACAATTTTATATAAGAGAAAGGCTACATTTATTAAGAGATATTATAAAATTAAACTTATAAATTGACATGAATTTATTTGTTTTATAATTTGATTTATCATATCAAGACACATTAATTTATAAATTTATTTTTATTAAAGTTTTTAGTGATTAAAGCATTTCTCTTGTCATAATATGTTATAGTTCATATATGTCTGCCGTATCAATGGTACTACTTTGGTGGTATCATTGTCAAATTTACAAGGTAAGGCTTGATATAGATGCAAGAAGCGTTTTGCTTCATTTCATTTTATTATTATAATTTTTTTAATTAAAAAAATAATATTATTAAAAAATAATATTATAATAATATTTTATTTAATTTTGATCTCAACTTAACTCACCATCAAACAACACTTGAAAAAAAAAAGCTTCAAAAAATAGTTCGCAAAATAAAAACAAGCAATTTTCATGTTCTGCGCGCCTAATCTATAATTTCTCAAATTTTCATCTGGAACTGCAATTTCAAATTTGGAACTCAAATCCAAGGTTTTGATGTCGTTTTGGCTCCGCCTTGTCTGCATGCCGCCAAAAGAAACACAACTTATATTTAAGAAGCCACGCTCCCAGCACTCCCCCCCGTCGATTCACATCCTATCAACGGCTCTTATTTTATTCTACAAACGTCACGCGGATCGGTACTCTTAGCCGTCGATAAGATCCATTATCGAACGACTCGTATTAAGCCCCGCCAGAACTCCAATTACAAACCACCCTTTATAAATACCCCCACAATTTCTCCCAATTCTCATTGCAGTTTGATTCAATTTTTTACTTCGAGCTTGATTTTCCCTCTAATTTGTTCTTCTATTTTCCGGGAAAATGTCGGGACGTGGTAAGGGAGGTAAGGGTTTGGGCAAGGGAGGAGCAAAGCGTCACCGTAAGGTCCTCCGGGACAACATCCAAGGCATCACCAAGCCTGCGATACGCCGTTTAGCTCGTAGGGGTGGTGTGAAGCGTATCAGCGGACTGATCTACGAGGAGACTAGAGGTGTCCTCAAGATCTTCTTGGAGAACGTCATTCGTGATGCCGTGACATACACCGAGCACGCAAGGAGAAAGACTGTGACAGCCATGGACGTGGTTTACGCTTTGAAGAGGCAGGGAAGGACTCTCTATGGATTTGGTGGTTAGACTGTATAATTTGGGCCTTAAAATGTTAAGTTCGTACTAGTGGTTGTAGATCTTGGCTATAGATCTGGTTTGTGTTCGTTTTTGTTATTTCCTTGTGTTTCTGCAGACTGTAATTTGGACTCGCAGTTTGAAGTAATATAATTTTGTTTTAATTCAAGTTTAGAATCGTTGATTCTCTAATTTGCCCAAGTTGATTGTACGGTGATCTTCAGCAGATCTAGGTTGGGTAGGTCTTCATCTGTTTTCTGACGATGGTATTAGGAAGTGTTTTGAATCCATATGCTCTCATTAGTAATTTGCAGTGAGTGATTTCGAGATTTTACAGATAAATAAGAGAATCTTAGGTTGTCATTCTTCAAATTCAGATTTTGGAATGCTTACTGCGACAATGAACTTGTCCCTTTTGCAAGATTAATCTTGGGGTGTTTTATTTAATAATTAATTTTTTTTATTCAAAGATTGTCCGTAGTATCAATTCATTATTATTGATGGGTAGTGAATTAACTGTGAAATAAAGGCAAATTTAAAATAAAGCAACGGTATCTTAATATTCGATAATAGTTACTTTATTGTCCTAGGATGACGAATTCATTATCATATGATTGAAGATTGATTGTAAGTGGATTTATGTACCAATATGTACACTAATGCTAAGTGAAAATGTAGATTTTAATAAAATGATACGAATTTGAAAATGAATATTTGGCAAAATAGTTCATGTCAATATTGATATACAATTGGTCTATAAATTTGTTGATACATAAAAGAGCTCTTTATTTTAGGGTGGATGCTAACTGTTACTTGGAATTCTCTTCATGACTTGTATGATAGTGAATGCAATAAGAAGAAAAAGAGTGTATTTACGTAATTTGACACTAAAATTTAACTTTATGGACCTTTTAGGAACCTAATTTACTATGATCGAATTAGCTTTTCGAAAAGATGAAATTGCAAAGGGTAATGAGAATATTTTGAACAACAAACTCGACATAAGAGTTCTAGCTCGCTCACTCAGAGCAATTTCTCGAACGGGGAAAAGCGGCACTCGGCATCTATTAAACAAGAACAAAATCATACTATGCCCCCTCGTAAGTAGATTCACCCATGTTTACTTCCTACTCAGAAGTGTTTTGTCTACTTTTCATGCATTTTTTTTTTTGTGTTTTTAACCTAATGCCTGTAGAGATCATCTCAACCCTACAGGAAGCTCTATGTAGTGTGCAGAACGAGCTCATGACCTTAGAATGGTTTGCTACTTGGGATTGGGTACAAGCAAGAAAACGGATGTGCAAAGGAACAAGCAATAGTAGAAGAGGGGATGGAAAAGATGAATATAGCTTAGTGCTTGTTTGAGAAGTGAGATAATATAAGAATTTTGTGAATAATAACAAGATAGTTTATGAATAATAGTGACATTGTTTAAGTTGAGTATTTTTTAGATTTTTGAAAAGAATAGAGAAAAAGTTGAATAAAAATATTATAAAATTAAATATTATAATAATATTATTTTTGTTTGTTGATTTGAAAAAGTAAGAATTATTTTTTATTTAAAAATTTAAAAAATTATAACGATTAGTTTAAAAATTTTATATTTAAAAATAATATATAATAAGATAAAATGACATCAAAATTTTATATCTTATCTAAGGCTCCCAAACCTGCATAATTTTATTCAATTATTCAACAAAAGTCCCCTGTTGTTGTCGGCTTCTTCCTTCCTTTATATCAGTTTTATTCAATTATTGCTCTTGATTAGCTTTATGTCTAATTTTGAGATCTCGTTTGTCTCTTTCTTGTTCTCTGTTTGCTTGTTATGCACATTGATTGGCTGAACTTAATTTTTTTTTACCTTATGATTAAAAAAATTATGTTGAAATGAATGTGTAATTTTTTTTTAAAGATAAATAAATTATATTATTAGTACAATGCAAGAGTCACGAGTGGCCCTAGCATTGTCCTCGTTATAGACATTAATGTCGGTATAAAAGTGGTCTCTTTAAAGTGCTTTTTGAATAGTGAATGAGAATTGACAACTCCGCTTTGGTCGTAAAACATTGTAGGCCTTTTAAATTCTTTCTGAGAGGGCAATTTCATTCACATTCTTTATCTTAGATTCTTAATCTTTAAAATATATTATTAAAATATTTTTTTTTATTTTATATATTAATTAATTTATTTTTTATTTATATCATTTAAATATTATAATTTTTAATCTTTTTTATTTATTTCAAATATTATATTCTCTACACATCACATATTTTAAATATTTTTCTATACATTATATATTTTAGAATTTATAATATTTCTTTATATATAATGTAATATTTTAAATTACTTAAAAAAATAAAAAAACACATACTTAAAGTCAAAAGGACTGTAAATAGAGTGTTAGAGAGTAGATGAAATAAGACAGTAGGACCTGTGCAAAAGTAATAAAAGAATTAAAATAAAAATAAGATAAAAAGAAAAGAGGATGAAATGAAAGATAAATAATAAAAAATTATTTAGAGGAATGAATAGTAATCTCTATATGTAGATGATTTACTGTAGTTAAATAAAAATAAAAATATAATAGATGATCTAATGGAAAGAATTTTTGACCATCTTTCTTTATATTTTAAAAAAATATATATTTTACAAGAGTCATCGAGAGTGCTCTAAAGATTGGCCAATGAAGGGTGTGAGGTCTTGTTTATTTTTACTGATAAGATAAATTGAAATTAAAGTTAAAAATTAAATAAAATATTATTAAGATATATATTTTTAATATTATTTTTATTGATCAGATTTGAAAAAATTAAATTGTTTATTTTATTTTGTGAGGAGATTTGAAAAAATTATAATAATTAAATAAAATGAGATAAATTAAATTGAGAGGAGTTGTGAAAGCAAACGAATTAAATGTTTATTTGGAGCGCGAGATATAATTATTTATGAATACTAGTAAAATTTTGACTTAAAGATATTTTATTACAAGAAAAAAATAATTGAATAAAAAGATTATAAAATTAAATTATTATTAGAATATAATGTTTTAATATAATTTTTATTTTAAAATTTAAAAGAGTTTATTATTTTTTTGAGTATTGTTATTTATCAACTCCCACATCATACATCACACTTATTTTTATTCTATTTTTTTATTTTTTTATTTTATTCTTCCTAAACTAATCGAGTTTAAGAAGAAATAATTGAATAAAAAATTATAAAATTAAATTATTATTCGTCGTCCGTCCATCCCGCATGGGATCCCATTAATTTGCCCAGAAAACTTTGCTACTTCTGCAGCATTATTTTCATCTCCAAATCCAATCTATGAGACTCGCGTTTACGTAACCGTAAGTTGAGATTTCTTTACCAAAATTTTCTTTTCTGGAGTGGAGCAGAGGAAATTAAAAAAGAAGAAAGATATTTATAACTGTAAATTATGCAACCACTGCATAATCATTTTGAAAAAATTGAATAGAATATGAGACTCATATAAAAAAATTATTTTTTTAATAGTAAACCTCACACTTTTTTACAGCGAGTATGCGACGTTTATGTACTTTTCAATTGTATGTAGAATTACTATAAAAAAAATCTTAAAAGAAATAACAGATTTCCTGCTCAGAAAGAAATGACCATCTAATTTGGATTAATTTCATTATATAATCTTTTATTTTTTTATTTTTTGAATTAATTTATATTTTAATTTTACTTATAAATTTGAATTAATTTATAATAGAACATAATTATATAACATTGTACATGGGGAGAGCGTATCATTGATAGTTTAGAGAAAATATTTGAAATGAATAAAAAATATAATATTTAAATGATATGAAGAAAAAATAGATAAATTGATGTATGATATATTGTAAAAGTCATTATGTAAAATAGAAAAAGAGAGTTTTGATGATGTATTTTAAAGAATAGGATAAAGAATCCATTGGGAGTGCTCAGTGCCTTATTTTGCACAACAGGCCGAGAGGGAGGAAAAAATCATCATAAGCTCACGACAGTGATTCGGGCATCGATACAATGCTCTTCGCATTCATCCATATGATAAATAGGAAATAAGCGAATAAAAGTAAATAAAGAAAGACACATAGATTTACGTGGTTCGACATAATGTTTATGTTCACAAATTGTTTGGGAGGTGAAATCCACTATAATAGGTGATTTTATAATCTCTCATGACTCACACATCTCAAATTACAATTGAGGAATTTAGGAGTGATCTTTTGGAGTTGCTATGTGTGGTGGAGTTTGGGCGTAAGGAGCTTCTGTGGAAAGATTGTGTAGAAAGCTTCATTCGATTTGTGGGGGACCTGCACCTTATATAGAGATTTATTTCTTTGGAGTGATTGAGTCCAACTTCCCTTGTGAAACCTTTTTTTTTTAGAAGTCTGGGTCTCTTTCATTTTAGGAGTCTGTGTGTCTTTCCTCTTATGTGTCTGGGTCAACTTGTCATATCTCTAATTGGTTTTATCTCTTAACTTGATTTTTATCCTTATCTCGAGACTAAATTATAGGCTGCTGATTTGACCCATACAGATGCCCATAATTCTTAAGGTCGATTTGCTAGACAAGAAGGCCTCGAGAATCTTCAAGTCAATAATATGCAAAATAAGTTTTGAAAATTGGTCACTAGTTTCCTATTTTATCTCTGATTTTCTATTTGTTTTGTGCTAAGTGGTGAAGAACTCAGCTTGGAGAGATAGTCGAAAGATGTACACGACTTCATTAGGTGCGAGCACAGAGCTCTGCTTTGGCAATTGACGTGAGATGTAACAGACCATATTAACTCTACGTGGGCATGAGGTGTACTCGACCACATTAGGTGTGAGAGTAGAGCTGGATTTTGAGTTTGTTTATTTGTGTAGATGTTTGCCATGTGAGATTGTTTATTGTCGTCAAAGAGTGCATATTTCCATGATTGGTTTTTTGTGTACATTTTGGTGATCATTTTTGCTTTTGTTGGTAGTAGTGGATTTTCTGCCCCTTGGTATAAATTATTGTTGGTGTTCTCATTTTGTTGTTTATTGGTAGTAATTTGCACTTAAGTGGTCAGGGAGCCCGTCCACTCCCTAGGTCCACATTAGGCGATTGCCGAGCTCATCGACTTGTTCCCGATGAAACTCACACGATGCGATTGTGGAGGTCAGTGGCTCGTTCTTGAAGGTAACCGGCTGGTGGCGGTTGTGGCGTGACCATAAACACTCAGCGTATGCTAGAAAAGATTATGTGCTTGTATTGCTATCCATGTGAGAGAGGTCGGGCAGTCCAGAAATTTCTCTGCCTATTAAGCTCCTGGGAGATTAGGCGGTCCTTGACCTTTCCCACCTGATGGCTCGTCACGAGGGAGGTCGAGCAGTTTGATAACTTGTCCTGTCTGTTGACCCTCGACGAGAGATGAGTAGGATCGGGTGGTCCCTGACCTTTCCCTTTTTCGTGGGCACAGCGAGTTTTTTGACTCATCATTGGTGTTTAAGGATCGTGAGGTCTCTTGACTTCCATGCCATTTTTCATGGGCACAATGAGTATTTTGATTTGTCATTGGTGTTCAAGAGTTGGGTGGTCTTCTGATCTCTACGCCCTTTTCCTTGGGCACCGTGAGTCTTTTAACTCGTCATTGGTGTTTAAAGGTTGCATAGTCTCATGACTTTCGTGCCCTTTTTCGTGGGCATCGCGAGTTTTTAAACACTTCATTAGTGTTTAAGGGTCGCATGATCTGTACATCATTTTTCCTAGGCACTACAAGTTTTTGGACTTGTCATTAGTGTTTAAGGGTCTCTTGGCCATCACGCCTTTTTTCCTAGGCACCGCGAGTTTTTGGACTCGTCATTGGTGTATGGGGGGATGTTTGAACGCACTGTTGTGGCAGGAGGTTGAGTTCGACTGCCTTGAAAGGTTTTCACCAAAAACCAAATAGGTTAGTGTAATACAAATTACAAGTTTGAGATTTGTAAACTTACGCCATTCTGCTAGAGTGCGGTGAAGGTTGGTGCCACACGGGCGATGCCCGCAGATAGCCATGCTATAGCATTAATGAAGGCCCGGGATGCTTGCGATATTGAACTATCTATTCTGTTGACGACAAATTGAGATGCCCAAGATGGGCTTCGTAGTTGGTGTTCTGTGCCACGCGGGTGATTTCTAATTAAGTATATTCCCAGGGCATGTAGCTACTGGGCTTCTTTTGAAACCACGATGAGTTTTGTAAGGCAATCTCCCTGCTTTCCATTTTTCCCAACTAGAATTGTTCATTGATGAATAATTTTTTCCTATGGAAGTTGTCTGTTCTTGAGCAGTTTTGTAGCAAAGGACATTGTCTGTTTCTGTGTGTGGCGAGAGGGACTATTGTGGTCGGGTAGAATACTTTGGGTGAGGAAACATAATGGGACCAAGGTGTCACGAGCAAGCACCATATGACTGGAGTAGCGACTTGGTGCCACTGTTGTCATTGCTCGGGAAGACCTGGCGACAGTTTCTCAAAGGCAGAGTGTGGCTTCTCGACGATAACTATACTTGCGATAAATGCGTGAGGCACAATTGAAGAGCTCACTTGGACTGGATGAGGTACACGGTGACAGCATGGTTTGGCAATGGTGAAACTACTTTTATTGCATGCTAAGAAGTGTTGCCCGCCATGTATGTAGCTAACAGCCGGGAGATGCTATCTGCACTTGTGTGAGTCTGGTAAGGTGTTGCCCGCCATGGGGGTGGCGAGATACTACCCCTGAGCAACGCTGGTGAGACATTGGCGAGGCTGGGAGATATTGTCAGCACGATCGGTTGCTCGCCATATTTGCTCGCCACAATCAGTTGCCTGTCATGGAATGGTTGTCCACCCGTTCGTTGCTCGCCATGCTCCATCACATAATAAATCTTGCATCTGAACACTTTCTCGCCAAGGTTGTCTACTCGCCACCTTTGCTCGCCATGGAGCTAGTGGTATGTCCCAATATGCGTATATTGTTGCTTGCCACATTCAGTTGTGTGGTCTATCAGTGTGTTTTTGTTCGCCTCCTTTTGGTTGACCACCCCCATGGGTTGCTTGAGGTTGTCTTCGTGGGCGATGAAGCATCCAGGATGTGCTAAGTTTCTGCGATGTTGGCGAAGAGCTTCTTCAGCGGGTAAAGCGTCCATGTTGTTGGCGAGGGACAACATCATGGTCGGGAGCCATCATGCCAATGGTAAAAGAAGCTGGCGAGCTAGGTGATGACTATCGTTTACCTCATCAGCTCACAATCATCACAGGTCTCGTATAGAACTGTGCTTGGTGACTAGGGAATGGCGAGGAACATCCTGTGGGGCAAGTATTGGGGGTGAGGAACTTCGATGGCGAGTACGTGCTTGGGGACAACCTTGCCTGCAACAGAATAAGTTGGCAAGCTGGGTGTGCTCGAGCTGGTTCTCTTAGGGTGCTCGCACCGTGCATAGTGCGCTATTGCAGCGAGTATCGGTGGCGAGGAACGCCGCTGCGGTCAGGAACCATGTTGACAATAGAAGAAGCCGACGTCTCAGGTGGTGGCTGGCGACGGTTCTGCTAGCACACAGACACTTGGCTTCTGGCTTTCATCATCGTACATGGTGCGGTCGATGACAACTTGTGGGGTGACACGGCGGGCAGAGCTACGGGGAAGAGGGCCACTGTGCTAGAGACAGAAGTTTTCGGTGAGCCATGTGGTAGTTTGCTGACTGGCTCTCTGGCTAGCGAGTTGCCAGCGATTGGCGCTGCCTGTAGCATGTGCTGATCCATGCCTCCATTCGTCGAATCCGACCGTGCCACTGGGCGTGAAGCACCTCTCCAATGACATAAAACACCGGTGGGCTCAGTCGTGGCCACTAGCACTCTTGAAATTCCTTGGGCAACTGATGAGTGGTTTACCGCATGCTCCTGGGTTCCTGGAGGCGAGATACCGATGGGGAGACCCCCGTCAACTTTGTTCTGATGCTCGGCCTAGTGGCCAGGACTGTGGCGCACCACTCACGAGGCCATGCACATTACTTGCCTGTGCATGGCGTACATCACAGATGTACCCAGTGCTTGGTGCACATTCACAGTGCATGCCCCCCTTTTCTTGGGTCCCTCGTAAATATATATATCCGATCTGTTCTAAAAGTACTTTCGAAATCAAATAATAAATGAAAGGTAGAGGAACTTATCTGATATTTTCGAGAGACGATCTCATGAGTCGGAGAATCATCCTCCTACCGTTATTAGAAATAATGAAAAGTTAGATCCTATAGATAGCGTCAACTGTTAGTGCCTTATTTTGCACAACAAACCAGAAGAGAGGAAATAATCATCCCCGGCTCACGACTTACGACTATGATTCGGGAGTCAATACGATGCTCTTCACGTTCATGCATATGATAAATAATAAATAAGCGAATAAAAATAAATAAATAGAGACACAATGATTTACGTGGTTCGGCATAATGCCTATATACACAGGTTGTTTGGTGGTGAAATCCACTATTATAGGTGATTTTACAATCTCTCATGGCTTACACATCTCACAATACAATTGAGAAATTTATGAGAGATCATTTGGAGTTGCTATGTTTGGTGGAGTTTGGACGTAGAAAGCTTTTGTGTAGAGAACTTCGTTAGATTTGTGGGAAATCTGCTCCTTATATAGATGTCTATTTCTTTAGAATAATTGAGTCCAACTTGTCTTGTGAAATCTTTTCATTTTAGAAGTCTGAGTCTCTTTCCTTTTAAAAGTCTATGTGTATTTTTCTTAAGAGTTTGAGTCAACTTGTCCTATTTATTCTTGGTTTTATCTCTTAAATTGATTTTCAATCTTATCTCGAAGTTAAATTATAGGCTGTTGATTGAATCCATACACTAACATTTGGTTAAACAATTAAAAGAAATGAATAATGCTAAGTATAAGCTTAAATAAATAAGCCTACTTCATTAATAGATAATCCTACTTCGTACAAATCTTTTATATTTCAAATATATATATATATATATATATATTTTTACATTTTTACAAAGTAGGATACACTTTTTATAAAAATTTACACAAATTTTAAATAATAATATTAGATACAAGTTTTAAATAAAGAAATTTTATATAAATTTTTTATAAAATAATAGATATTATTAATAAAAAATAATTTTTTATATATATTTTAAAAATAAAATCTATTATTTTATAAAAAAATTATATGAAATTTATACAAATCATTACACAAATTCAAATCATTCAACTTTAGCTCTGGATTTCACAAAGAAAGGGAGACTCGACAAGCTTAATGACAGCAGGATGGCGACATCTGTACTACCCGCAGGGAAAAAGCGATAACTCTAATCAACCAACACTGTTCTGAAACCTGTGTGTCTCTCATGCTGACGTGGATTTCTCCACCGCTTCCATCCACAACTAATATATAGCTAGCGTTTTCACCTTGTCGGTCTCCACTCTCCAGTCCCACCCTCTCTCGATGATGGTACATCCTTAACCACCGCCTCAACCACACCTCGCCTATCCATTCTGATTCACAGCTGACCCCAGGCTTGATTGAGCTCTCTGCTTTAGGATTGCTGCATTTCCGGCTCTCTTTCTCCGCTTTCCAGTATGGGAGCCCCGTGCGACGACGTTGTTGTTATCCAGAAGGGTAAGAATCCAGGCGAGCCCTGCGTCATCACCATCAATTGCCCCGATAAAACCGGACTCGGATGTGATATTTGCAGAGTCATTCTCGAATTCGGTCTCTACATAAGTAAAGCAGGTATGGTAATATATGCTATAATCTCGACTTTCGGACTCAAGTCGCTTACATTCTTTTCTGGCAAAACTCATGATTTTAATATTTGCTGTACTTTTTAAGGCTTTATGTGTTGGATATCTGAGAATTGACTATCTTTTTCTTATCGTTTGATTTATTTCTATTCCCAATTGATTGATTTTAATGCATTTGTTTTTTTCCCGCAATTTCGTTAATTTGTTCAATTTTTGTTTTCTAAAATCTAACCTTTTCTATTTCCTGAACCAGTAATTAATTCATGACTTTTTTTCGTTGCTGTTTTTGGTAACTGACCAACTCCAACCAGCACTGACTTGTTCAGTTCTAACATTTTCATCCATTTATTTTCACGCAACTCTTTTTCTGGGAAATCTAATAGAACTTTTAAGGTTCTGCTTTTGCCATGTGGTGGCTCGGAAGATCTTTTCAATGAATGAGGTTGTTGAGAGCGTAAATTGTTGTAAATTTGATATGATGTAATGGTTTTAGATGTTTCCACTGATGGGAGATGGTGCTACATAGTATTATGGGTAGTTCCTCGTTCCAGCTCGCTCATCCTGCGATGGTCGAATATAAAAAACCGCCTCCAATCCATAAGCCCATCATGTTCACCGTCCTTTTACTTTAACCAACCGTCTACGCATTCGATGTCTCCTGCGGTTTACCTATTGAAGTTTTTCTGCCTTGACCGAAAAGGATTACTACACGGTAATAGCTACTCTCTTCAGTTCTGGAGTGTTCTCTGGTTACTTTATGTCCGTGTGTCAGGTTCTAATGCAGCTCTAAAAACTTCATCAGATGTTACGCATGTTCTCTCCGAGCTTGAGCTTTCAATTCAGAGGGTAAAAGTGACGACAACTCCAGATGATCGAGTCCTCGACCTCTTCTTCATAACAGATAACATGTGAGTTTTCTAGTTGATCTTTTCGATTGATAACTCGTGAAATTTTGCTTTGATATGCATTTGGATTTTAATGTACTTGACTGCATTTGCAGCCTCGTATCACATGGTAAAACAAGATGTCTTGCTTCTTGAATTTTCTTGCTTTGGACCATTTAATAAGTAATCCCCTTCTAGCCACAGGAAAATAAGTGTCACCTGGTTTGTTATTTTAATTTGTCTTTTACATTTAACTCATCTGACTTGCCTCAACTTGGATTTTTTAAATTTTGTTGTATGCTCACTTTTCTGATTCTCATTTTCTTACATGCTTCTTATGTAAGCGTACCAGCATTTTCTTAATAAATAGTAATAATTACTCCTATATAAGCATGCAAACATTTGTTTTATTAAATGGTATTAATTGTTTTCCCATTTCACATCTATAGATTAGACCCAAGTACCCTCATGTTGGTGGAATTCCAATTTTGGTTACCGAGGGGTTCTGTTATCAGGGAACCAGAGGTTATTTTTTCTTTTTTCTGGGTAAGGCAACTGGAAACTGATAGGTCATCATATCTATCAGTGAAACTATGGAACAAAGAAGAACTGACTGGACCTTTCTAGTAATCATGAGGTTTTTATTTATAGATGTTACCAGTTGGTTAGGGTGGAACTGGTTATCTATTTATTATATCTTCAGCAACTCATTTCAGGGAGCTTCTACACACAAAGGCACGACAAGATGAGACGTTGGAACAATTGCATTCTGTCTTGGGTGAATCATGTATCAGCTGTGAACTCCAGTTGGCAGGCCCCGAGTATGAATGCCATCAGGGAATTTCTTCTCTTTCTCCTGTAGTAGCCGAGGAACTATTTAGAACTGAGTTATCAGACAAGGAAATCCGCTCTCAAGCACTGAGTCCAGATATGACAATATTGAAGAAAGCTAGTGTGACCATAGACAATTCATTGAGTCCAGCTCATACATTACTTCAAATACACTCTGTTGATCATAAGGGTCTATTGTATGACATCTTGAGAACTTTGAAAGACTACAATATCCAGGTAGACATTTAATATTATATTAATCATGATTACTTTGACAGGCAACTTTTATTAATTCAAATCTGTTTTGGGGTTTCTTAATGTCTTGGCTCATTTTTTTATAGAATTCTAGCTGTCTTGGAATGGGAGTCCTCCCATGTTGTATTTGCGTTTTTCTGAACAACTACAACATCACTTGTTTTGATCTTTTCCAAGTTGGGTGGTTTCCCAATGTGGTTTGGGACCCCTTCCGCTCCAAAATGATATTCTATCAATTTTTGATGGAGAGCAAATTATGCTGCTCATCTCCTTAACCAGTTATTGCCTAATTGCTACCATTAGTTTTGTGATCTCACAGTCATTGTCTCTGAAAGATTAGGTCACCCTGCTTTGCCAACTAAGGTTGGCTACAAATGCAGGTATTCCATGTGGCTTTAGCATTCCATGAATGAATTATGATGGTTCCGCACTTGTTCTCATGAGCCAGCTTGCTGCCCCTCTTGCCTCTAGGGGTCACTATTCTTAGACAAATTAACGGAAAAAAAAAATCTTGCCTCTAGGAGTCACTATTCTCAGACAAATTAACGGGGAAAAAAAAAAACCCATTATGTTCTGATTCTGAAAATATCTTTGATGGCTGAGAGGATGAGGTCCACAAGTTGTAGGGGACTCCTCGGTGGTTTCTTTTCTTGACCTTAACACAAATCGATCATATACAATATAACTTATAGACCTTAATACACATCAGTGGTAGATTGAAATTGAATGACCAAAGAATTCAAATGCTGGACCGATTTATATTCTCTGACTACGACCACAATATATCTATGCATGTCAATGTGTTCTGACAAATAATAACATGTTTTCAGTTGTCTGATATCTGTTGTGTTGGGATTGTTTCTGATTATTTAGATAGCTTATGGTCGATTCTCACCAAATACAAAGGGTCATCGTGACTTGGACTTATTTATTCAGCAAAAGGATGGGAAAAAGATTCTGGATCCTGAGAAGCAGAGTGCATTGTGTTCTCGGTTGAAGGTGGAAATGCTTCATCCATTGCGTGTCATCATTGCAAACCGAGGGCCAGACACTGAATTGCTGGTTGCTAATCCAGTTGAGTTATCTGGAAAGGGAAGACCTCTTGTTTTCTATGATGTTACTCTTGCTCTGAAATCACTTGGGATCTGCATTTTCTCGGTAAGAACACTTGGCATCGGAAATTAAATGATTAAAAATAAAAATTGCCACACTCCGACTTCCCTGATTTCACCCTTTAGGATGAAAGGGCTTTTTTTTAAGGATTGCGGTGCTAGACTAGAGGTCGATTTGAATCTCCAAGTTATGGTATTTGGGTGCTGTCTTTTCTATGTTTCTAATTCTCTTTCCTTACACAGTGGGATGGAAATTGACTGTCCCCAACCTTCACTAGGGTAATAGTTTTTATCCTTCAACTAAGGCAGTGCAGATGGGATTCTTGAATCATTTCTCAAATCATAAATTTTAAACTCATATCTTGATGTACTCATCAGTTCATGACACTTTCCTGTCTTGATTTGTAGGCTGAAATAGGAAGGCATTTAACATCCGATCGTGAATGGGAGGTCTACAGTTTTCTTTTGGATGAGAACTGCAAATTTCAGTTGTCTAATATGGCAGCTAGGAGTCAGATTGTAGACAGAGTAAGAAGAACATTGATGGGTTGGTGAGTAGGTTTATTTTCCTCTTATGCCGGGATCCTGAGTCTCACTCATCTTTGTGCTCTCTCTCTCTTGACCCATGTCTATGGTGTATTAGTTGCCCAACATCTAATGCGTATAGCTGTATTCTCGAATCTCCAAGTCATGACTGTCTGTTGAGCTTGCATTTTCCAGCATTCAGATTGAGTCATTGACCATGTATTTATTAGGGCTGTACAAAAACCCGGGGAAACCAGAGCCGACTCAGACCGGCCGCCGGAGCAAGGAACTGGCCGAAACCGGTAGGGAACCGGTTGGCGGGCGGCAGTATTTTATCAAAACCAGTTCGACGCCGGTTTGAACTAGGGATAAACTGTTGTTGGCCAGTTCAGCGATTTTCCTTTTTTTTTTTTTAATACCTATACAAAAATGATGTCGTTTCAATTAAATGAGTGAAACAACGTCGTTTAAGGACTTGGAAACAAAGGGGGAAAAAAAAAATTTAATGGAACGGCGTCGTTTCAAAATGGGATTAATAAAACACCCCCTCCCCCTTTTTCTTCTTCTTCTTCCCTATCTTCTTCTTCCCCATTCCTCTGTTTTCTCCTTTGCAACTCTTCTTCCCAAACTTATGACAGACGACACGGCTTCCCTCTTCCATCACAAAGACGCCGATGGCAGACCAAAGAACCGCACCGATGCACGTCAAGACCAAGACTATCAGTCTTCTCTCTCCCAAGCAATTGTTTTTGACTAGTTCTGAGTATAACCCAACAATGTTGGTCCGGTGTTAGTTTGGCACCAAAACCGCATCGATCCCATTGGTTTTCACCCCTAGTATTTGTGCATAGCACTTTCTTTTGTTGGCTTGTGAGGTTATCAACTTTACGTTCAACATACAAAGTAAGGGTTCTCTTAATAATTTGTAGTCGGAATAATGCACTCAGAATGACTTTTTACCTAATCGTGCACTCTTGGAAGCATTTTGATGTCCATTCGTCCTGGTTTTGCTCCAAAAAATATCTTTAATTCTAAAAACAAATGAATAAAGATCTGTACTAATCTTTAAAATTTTTAGAAAAATGGTCATTCCATTGTATTTCCCGTCAAGAACCCTAACGTAGCTGTTTGTGGTATGACATCATATAGTATAGTAGAGTTATACATCACACACTTGTTGAAGAAAAAAAATAAAAAATAAAAGTATGTTGGGGTAGAGATATTGACTAGAATTTTTCTATGGTAGTGATTGACACGTAGCATACCTATACTCTATTTGCTTGATTTTCTCTTATTTCCTCTAGTGATCAAGGCTTTACCTTAATCAATCAAATGAATAGATGTGTTGTTATTTCAATTGCGAAAAAGAAAAGGGAAAAATGTATTGAAGACGTTTTGGTTCTGGATTGTGACACGGGCATGCATAATAATTCCCAAGTCGAATTAGAGAGTTTTTGGGTCCAGCCATAAAACTGTGTAATATATGTACCTATGGCTTTGGGATGAATTAGAGGAAACGGCCTAATGCAGTGGGTTCATCGGTTTCACGGTTTCGACTGAAAAATATTCGGAGCCGAGATTCAATTTAATTTTGAACCGATGAAACCGACTTTTGTGGGATGGGACAAATCGGGTTGAGCGGGTCATCCGGCTTCTTGTACAGGCTTAAGCGCAATAGCGAGACAGATGTCTGGCTGTCTTTGGCTCTCACAGGAAATGGAGATAAAAGAGTAATGATAAGTTATAGTATAAGTACTGCACATTCATTTTGAAAAAGATTGAAATGTGTGGCACTTGCAAATATCATTCTTCAACAAATAAATAAGCTGGGACCTGCAAATGGTGCAATTACTATGTAGTGCAGCAGCCTGCCATTGTGATAAACATAATCTCCAGACGCACAGAAGCCCACCGGACAATTCAAACTCTATGGTTGTAGAACCTGCAAACAATCCATATGATATGGACAACTTAATTTTAAAAAGCGACTCTTTAGAGATCATCTGAGCTATCCTCAATTGATAAGAATCACTCCCATTGTAAAGACATCAATATATGGAAGGGAAATGCTTCTCCCACGGCTAATGTCCGGCACCGAAATCATTTTCGGAAAATCAACGGGAGGATGACATATCATATGGCATCAGTGGTTCTGTTTGTTTTCAGATAATTGGACACAGACAAGAAGTTTTATGGTCTATGACAACAACTAAACGAAAACAAACTAAAACTGATGTCATTTAAAAAAAAAAAAAAAAAAAAAGGAGGTTTAACATAGCAGGCAATTGAACTCAATCAATCATCCGATAATTAAACTAAAGTCAAACCGATGTAGCCGACACAACAAAGCTTGCAGCCTCACCGTGCAGCCGCAATCCCCCCAAAATTCCCAGAACTACAATATGATGCCAAAAATATGCAGCAATTAGAGGGGGAGATGAAGCCGGGATCAAGCAGCAGCAGAGAAACAACTAAGCAGGCCCATGCTGTCATCTGAGTCTGGAATCATCAACAAGAGGAGATTTGTACAATGCTCTAATATTTGCACAATAATTGGACTCCCTCCACCAAAAAGCAATATTAATATGCATATATTTCACTGAGATTTCACTATCAAACAGCAAATTATTGACTCTTGCTTAGAGAAACAGAGCTGACTCTGATCCCTGATATCAATGTAAACAGAGCTGGTTTCTTGAGAACTATTTACTTTCACAAAGTAGACATGCACACCTTCAGTCCAGAAGGAATATAAGAAACTCCTTCCACAGACAAAGCAGCCTTAGGGCTTGTTTGTTTTCCAAAAACATCTCATCTCATCTCACCTCATTATTACAACTTTCTCAAATCCCCACACAAAATAAAATAAACAATTCAACTTTTTCAAATTCAAAAACAACAATAATATTAAAAAATATATTTTAACAATATTTTATTCAACTTTTTAACTTTAATCTCAACTCATCTCATCTCATCTCATCTCTGAAAACAAACGGGCCCTTAGTGTAGCGAATTATTCTGATGATCAATGTAATTCATACATGTAAACCTCACAACTTAACCCAGGTTCCCTACAGATGCCAAACCTGCTTGTGTTGACACCCATGTCTCCCACCAACAAGGCATCAAAGATCCATACTAATAAACAGGGGAACTAACATTTCCCTGGGCAAAGTTTAGAGAAGACATAACTCAACCAAACCAAAACCCAAAACAGCTAAATCTACAGCATCATAAGAACATGGGATAAAACTTTAACATTATAAGAGTGCACAAAAAGGAGAAAATAGAAAGAGATCTACCTCAATTGAAGTCTCCCAAGTTTTACGAGCAATTGCAAGGAAAAGACGTTGCAGCCACAGTTTTCTTTTAACTGGAGAGAAAATAGTTCCTGCTTGCAAACCCCGATTTGTTGGATGAAGAAAAAGAAGGCGCTAAAGAAGTGAATAAAGTATTGGTTCTGAATACATACTGACAACTATCCATCAACCCACGTATAATTGTATCGAGTCAAAGGAAAAACTCACAATAAACACCCACACCCCTTAGATTCCAACAGCTCTCTACGGGTAGTTGGCGTCTTTTCTCTATGCATGATTTTTAAGAGATACACAAGATAGATGAGGTTGCTGCATAACCATACAGGAAATTGACACAGGAGATTGTATAGTCCAAGCAATAAAACATGATAAATGGCTTCAATTATTCTGCTTTGCTTCCTCATGATACTTCTCCAAATCAGCATCAAGATCTTCTTGAGATAACTTTTCACCACGGCCTCTTCCCTGACTGTGTCCACGACCCCTTCCAAAACCACGTCCACCTCTGCTGCCACGTGGCCGTCCTGGTGCACCAGCTCGACCTTGTCCACTGTTCATTAATTGAAAAAAATCAATCAAGGCTGCCACATATATTCCATAAGCGGCACAGTAGACATACTCGAAGTAGATGTAAATAATCATTTTGAAGTGTAGCTTAACCCTTTAAAAAATTGGTGTATGCCACAATTTTTTTTTAATGACGAGGAATCCCAGAGACTGCAAATGCAAGTCTTCTACCCTGCTAATCTCCGACCCATGTAAGCCACAAAAACTTATTATGTAATTGCTTTATAGTTAATAAACAGTACTTTGATATAATTACTTCAAATTTCATACATTTTCCATCAAGTTCGTACATAGGCAAAACTCATGCTCAACTACCTAAAATAAAACTCTTGTACACCAACCACAGAATCTAAATTTTATATAAGCAACAGCAGAATCCAAATAATGAATACTTTAAAAAATTAAAAGATGCTGCTAAAAAAATTATCATAATAATTTTCGTCCATAATGACAGTCTTGGTCACAATCATACTGCACATGCCACCCTGGGAATGCTTTTTCAATATAAGTAAACAAGTACTATTAATTAAAAATGGGCACCAACTGCCAGTTACAGAAATTATGCCCTATCTACGTAGGCGCATTAGAAACTAAAAAATCATGAAGATTCATGCCATTAAAGTCCACAGCAATTGCCAAAGTACAAAGAGTCCTAAAAAAGAAAATTTTAAGCTCCACCATATAGATCTCTCTGTCTTCAAATGTCCGCTCATTGCGCTCCTGCCACAAGCACCACATGATACAAATCGGAATCATTTTCCAAACCGCTTTAATCTATTGTACCCCTCGAATGGAGGTCCAGCACGCCAACATCTCCACCACAGATTCTGGCATCACCCATTCTAGATCCATTCTTTGAAACATCTCATGCCAGAGAGACCTAGCAACCTCACAATGTAAAAGTAGATGATTCACCAACTCTCCCCCACTTTTACACATGCAACACCAGTCTGTAATGATTATCCTCCTCTTTGACAGATTATCCGTAGTGAAAATCTTGTCTAAGGCAGCTGTCCACACAAAGAAAGAAGCTTTGGGTGGAGTCTTGTTCTTCCAAAACCTTCTTCAAGGAAACTGTGTCTCAGGTTCTTGTGAGAGAACCTTATAAAAGGAACGAACTGTGAAAACCCCTCCCTACAGGAGTCCACCACAAACCATCTTCATGCTGAATATCCGGATGCCACGAATACAACAGACTATACAAATCTACAAGACACTCCACCTCCCAATCTTGTGCCGCCCGGATGAAATTGATATTCCAGTGTATACTCCCACCCGAGATGCACATAACCTCTGCCACTATGGCATCTTTGTCTCTAGCGATCAGGAACAGTATAGGAAACAAATCTTGAAGCGCACTATTACCACACCAAGCATCCTTCCAAAATCTGATCCTGGACCCAGTTCCCAACTGAAAGCGAGTATGAAGATGGAAAGCCTCCCACCCTCTTCTTATATGTTTCCATAGCCCCACTCCATTGGTACCTCTTAACTTCTCTAGTACACCAACCCTCCCCTACACCACCATATTTGTTCTCGATCACAACTTTCTATAAGGCTTCTGGTTCCTTAATATATCGCCACAACCATTTTCCAAGTAACGCCCGATTAAACAATCTCAAATTTCTAATACCCAACCCTCCACTAGAGATAGGACGGCAAACATTCTCCCACTTGACTAAATGAAATTTAAATTCCTCTTTGTAACTTCTCAAGTCTTCCTGCCACACTTGCCGATATAGGAAATAAGGATAAGAAATAAGTAGGTAGATTAGAAAGTGTACTCTTGATCAACGTAATCCGGTCCCCTTTCGACAAATACATTCTCTTCCAGCCTGCCAGTCTCATCTCTATTTTTTCAACTACCGTATCCCAAATCGAGCACGACCTCGAATTTGTACCCAACGGGAGTCCCAGGTACGTCATAGGAAGAGATACTATCTTACACCCCAATATCCCAACCAACTCTTGGGCATTCTGGACTCCCCCAATCAGCATCAACTCAGATTTATCATAGTTCACTTTTAAGCTAGAAACCACTTCAAAACAAAGAAGCAACGCCTTCACAGCACGCAACTGATCTAAATTAGCCTCACACATAATAAGCATATCATCTGCAAACACCAAATGAGAAATAGTAGTAATACCCCTACTCGAGGATCCCACCTGAAAACCTCCTACAAAACCATTAGCCACCAACGCCAAGATCATCCTGCTTAATGCCTCCATAACAATAACAAAAAGTAAATGAGATAACGGATCCCCTTGTCTCAAACCTTGAGAACTCGGAAAGTAACCCTCTAGACTGCCATTGATCAACATAGAGAATCTTGCCGTGGAAATACACCAACTGATCCAAGACCTTCACCTCTCCCCAAAACCACACCTACCGAGTAGATATAGGAGAAAATCCCAATTAACATGATCATACGCCTCCCTGTACTCCCAGCCTTCAATCTATTGTTCAGACATTCATTAGCAATTAGAACCGCATCAAGAATCTGTCTACCCTTTACAAATGCATTTTGAGGCTTAGTTACAATCTTCCTCAACACCACACTTAACCGATTAGCAAGTACTTTAGAAATAATCATGTAAACTCCATTCACCAAGCTAATAGGCCAATAATCCATAATCTCACTAGCTCCCACTTTTTTAGGTATCAAGGCAAAGAAAGTAGTGTTAAGACTTTTCTCAAATTTTCCAACCGAGTACAACTCCTGAAACACCTTCATAAGATCTTCTTTTATCACCTCTCAACATTCCTGAAAAAAATCCCATAGAGAAACCATCGGGTCCGGGAGCCTTGTCTTTTACCATATTTCTTACTACCTCATACACATCTTCCTCCTCAAAAACCCTCTCCAACCTATTTACATCCCCCGTCTCAATAGTGTCAAAAACCATACCATCAAGAGTAGGCCTCCACCCCACTTGCTCAGTAAGGAGCTTCTTAAAGAAATCAACAACATGATCTTTAATAATCTCCTCTTCCCTGCACTCCACCCCCTCAATTTTCAGACCTCAACGTTATTGTTTCTTCTATGCGAGTTTGCGATTTGATGGAAGAACTTCGTACTCCAATCTCCTTCCCTTAACCATAGTGCTCTCGACTTTTGTCGCCAAGAAATTTCTTCTTGTAAAATAATCCTCTCAAGATCTGCAACCAATACAGCCCGTTGTGATTGCTCCTCCTCAGAAAGTGATCTCCCTACTTGGAGTCTTTCTAATTCCTGAATTTCCATCCACTTGGAATTTTTGTTCTCCCTTACGTTTCCAAAAAACTGTTTATTCCACTCCTTTAGGTTCCTTTTTAAGGCTTTCAATTTGTTGGCAAAAATGAAACTGGGCGTACCATTGAACTGATAAGAAATCCACCATTGTTTAACCCTATCCACAAAGCCTTCTGATTTCAGCCACATATTTTCGAATTTAAAGTAACGTCTACCACTATGAATGCCTCCACAATCTAGCAGAGGCCAATGATCCGAATTTAATCGTACCAAACGCTTTTGCCAAATCTTCGGAAAATGACTTTCCCAATCAGGGGAAATTAGAAAGCGACCCAAGCAAACCAAGTCTGGTTATTAGACCATGTGGTTGGGCTCCCTACGAGAGGAAGGTCAACCAAATTCATATCAAAGATACACTCTGAGAACTCCACACTTGCAGGCCTCAATCTTCTTCTTCCTCCTAAGCTTTCACTTGGGAATCTCACAACATTAAACCCCCCCCCCCCCAATACACCATGGAAGATCCCACCAGCTATGCACCCTGCTAATTCATCCCACAATAGTCTTCTGTCAACGTCTAGATTTGGTCCATATACACCTGCAAAAGCCTATAAGAAATCATCGGACACATTTTTTAAAGAACACGCTATCATATATCTCCCTATATATTCCTCCACTTTCTCCACTACCCGCCTATCCCACATCACCACAATTCCTCCCGATGCCCCTATTGATGCCAAATATACCCAATCCACATGAATACCGCTCCATAAACTTCGCACAATCTTCCTATTTATCATTTTCATCTTCATCTCCTGTAAACAAACAATGTCTGCTTTCTACTCACGAAGCAAGTTCTGAACTCAGTGGCACTTATCTACCTCGTTAAGCCCACGCACATTCCAAGACACAATCTTAGGCTTCATTTGGGAACAGCTAGCCCCTTCCCTTTTACCCTACTCCTACTAGAGCTTCCCTCTGAATTCATCGACCATGCCAATTTTTTGAGCTCCCGAATTTTCTTCAAATCCCCCTTTCTTTTTTGTTGATGTCCAGCATCCATAGCAGCTAATAATGCTATGAACTGCTCTTCATACCCCTCACAATTAATCCCCAAATAATGTTCAATTTCTTTCACCTTATTAATGACCCAATTTGATGCTTGGTTTGAATAACAGTAGTTCAAAGGAATAGGAATCCCCCTCCTGTTAATATGATAATTTTGAAACTCCTCACCCACCGAAATCCCATCCTAGCCCACCTGATCTCTTGCCTCAGAGATAAAAAATTCATCCTCCACCAAATGCATAAGCATCTGATCACAAGCCTCAGGGAGAAAAAACTCATCCTCCACCAAGTGCATAAAGTCGACCGAATCATCATCCTCCCCAGCCACCTCGAAATCCATGTTTTTAATTTCGTACCGTACCGGCCGGTACGGCCGAAATTTTTCGTTTCGGCCGTCCGGCCGGTACAGGTACTAGATATATACCGTACCGGCCAAAATACCGGCCGATACCTGCCGTTTCGGCTTAAATTTCGGCCTGTACCAGCCTATATTTCGGCCGGTACCGGCCGATATTTCGGCCTGTGTTTTTTTTTTTTCGTTTTTTCAAACTACAAGTTTATTTTTTGACCCCCAATTTAGATTAGACTATTTATAATTTATATGTATGTATGTATTTATATATAATTTATTCATATATAAACTATTATTTTAGAATATAATTGTTATATATATTTATATATATAATTTATTCATATATCGACTATCCCGAAACGGTACCGGTACCGAAATATTTCGTTCCAGTGTCTTGACCGGTACGCCATCCGGTACGGTATTCAAAACATTGCTCGAAATCCTCATACAACTTGACAGACAAGTTCGCCGAAGCCACACCCACATCTCCTCTAGTCATCAGCGACGTCTGAGCTTCCTTCAGGGGAGAGAAACGCGTTCCAAACTCCACCATCGCCTTTTGTGCTCAGTACACCGGCGGACCATCATCAGCGACCTCCATCACATCCGTCAGCGACGTCTGTGCCCCCTCCCCTTGGGCCTCCGCCGAGGCAAGCTTTCCGCCACGAAGCCTAGACTGTGCAACTCGGCGGAACACGTTGGGTTAGGGTTCACAAAGCAACTTGAATTTGCCATGGGCTGAGGCAAGCTTGACCCGATCCCAAGCCCATCACAACGGGCCCTGGGCTTAGACGACCCAGCCCCTGACGCTTGCTGCTTGGCCTTAGATTGAATAGGCCCACCCTTTTGACGCCACACAGCCCTTCCCAAGCTTAATTTTCTGCCAGGCCTCCCTCTGGGCTCTTCTAAGCCCATCTCCCGTTGCCTTCTTCTTTTCATTTAAGTCCCCATTTTCATCCCTTACCTTAAACAGACCGACAACATCGAGTATTTTAGCCATACCCCTCTGCAGAAGCCATAACTGCCCTTGCACCTCCAACAGCATCCTACGGACCTCCCATGCCTCCTGACATGCCACAGGACTTCTGCCATTGGAATGGCTCATCGCACCATATGGCTCGCAACGCCCATGTCCCCTAACAGAGCCCCTCACACCTTCGTCTCCTTTCCTCGCCACCTTCGGCAGTGACAACACCTCCTTATGCGACTGAGATTGGAGCCTCATCTCCCCTTTAAAAACATTCGACTGACCTCCAACAGAATACTCCTTTCTCTGTTCTAACAAAGCCTCCCTCATCTTCCTCTATCCCCACTCATTCTCACCCTCTAGAATGCATAAGACATTTCTTCTCCCCCCCCCTGGTTGTACTCTGCAACCTCAAGGTATCTCCCTCTACGATTTGAGCATCGCTGAGCAATAAGACTACAATAACCTTCTCTTGTTGCTTGATACACCTCCTTTCTTCCTCCTTACAAGCTCTCCTCTAACACCATCCCCAACCACTGCAATGAAGATGGACCTAAAAGAACCGCATGTTCTGTCTTCCATTTTCTTTCGGTAAGTCGCAGCAGTCCACCCCCAACCTTTGACAGAATAAAACGTTTGGATTCAATCACCACCTCTTCATGACCACCCATTTTAGTCACCACAAGAACTCAAAGATAAAGCAACACCATCAACGGAAAAAAAAACGATGTAGTACTTAGCACGAAAAAAAATCCATGTGTACGGAGAGAGAATTTTAGGTGAGAGAAAATGGTTGAAGCTACTCACCACCCTGGGAATGCTACGAAACTAATAATCATCACAAGTAAGCATAGACCCAAAGCATTGCAAACACAACCAAAAAAAAAAACTTCTTTTTATTAGCACCACTGGGACAAAGTCCTAACTAACCCAGGGACATGACCAAAAAACACTCGCACCATTAAAATAAAATTTATGAGCAAAACAGTTCACAAATTTGTCAGATGGTGCATACCCTCTGGGGATTGCATTTGAATTTCCAAAAGTCCCATTAGTTGCTGGAGGTGCAGCAGGTGTTGCAATGTTTGTTCCCACAATCTCTATCTTCATCGGTTTCCCATCAAGCTGTACATTGTTGTATCTCTTGACAGCAGCCACAGCATCTCCTCGTCTCGAGAATACTACTTCAGCAGTTCCCTAAGAAAAAGAGTTTTTCTAAACTACAGCGGGACGAAAAGAATCCATCATCAGGACCTACTTATGCCAAACTTGACTAGATACCTTCGATCTCCCGCTTCTATCATAATGGATTGAATACCGTTTAAGGTCACCAACTTCAGCAAACAGTTCCTGCACAAGTTTAAATTACACATAAATGTCAAGAGACTCGGAACATATAAAAAACAGGAGGCAACTCCCACTACCTCAAATAAATAATTAGAAATAAAATTATAACATTTAGGATGAGAGTAATTCCCCTGGAGGGATAAAGACCTGCTAGATTTCATAGGGCAATGTACTGGGCGGATTTCTCTACCATAATAATCATATTAAATTAGAATTTGAAAGCAATAAAATGCTGATGAGATTTTATGAACATCTCATTTAAGAAAATGTTTAAAATGTTTAATGAGTGGCTTTATCTGTTTTTATTCTATTGCACAATTTTATGAATATGCAGAAACAGACATACAAATTCCATGAAGAAATAAACAAATGAGAAGTTAAAAAAAACAAAACATAGGCGGCATCTCGCAAGGGTCAAAACCTTGAGAGATCTACCTCCAGTGCAAACATTGACCCACTAAATATTGCCAACAAAATCTGTCCTAAAAGATGTCCACCGAAGCAGGACACTTAAACGAGAAATGTGAACCCAAGAAAGAAAAGAATTAAATAAGTGCGAAAGGTTGGCTCAGATATGCAGGATAAATTTGAGGACACCATAGAAACAAAATTTGGTATCCAGTCCAAATTCTATCAAGAATGATCATCTTGATTCTTAACAGACATTGATACCAAACCAAAAACCTTCTTTAACATGTACGATGCACGCAAGAATGAGGTTTATAGAACCAAACAAAAATAAAGTTTTCTGCCAATCCTTCCAAAATAAAAATACCACAGAATACCCTATGCCCATGTTTCTGACATAATAAACAACATCATTAGAAGGAAGCTTTCCTAAAAACCAAACCGTCCAACTATGACTTAAAATTCTCGCCACTAACTGTTGCCCAACTAAACAAAATGTCAAACACAAACAATAGAATCACAAGTAGTTAAATTATACTCTGTCAACTATTAAGTCATATGATAAACCAAATCATCCACCTGGACAGCACGCTCCCACACAACATAAACACACAAGTACTGCTATTTTTGTATTAAGTAACGCCAAAAGATATTGAACAAACACAAATTAAAAACAGAACTCTGTGTCTCTATATTACACCTTCATTCAATCAATCTCCTAAGCAAACATTTCTTTTGGATAGTTACGCTAGCCAGTTTTCGGTTCGGGGTGAGTTTTGTTTGCCAACCTATGGCAACATAATGGCATTTTAATCACCTGAGACTCGGTGAAAATTACCCGCTTAGCACATCTATCGAAATCTGCCGTCAAATACGTGGAGAAAAAGTTGAGATTTTTACTTCTTAGGGATTTGTAAAAATTATAACGGATGTAAATAGATCGGATGGTATTACTATTAACATACCACAGGTATGAAAAAAAGCGCAAGTTACCATTTTTTTTTCGATTGAACCAATCAAACAGACAAGACTACGAAAGAGAAAACTGAAGGAGAGCAAGAGCACATTTTAGCACCAACAATTGAAATTCCAAATTAAAAAATAAATAAAAGATACCTTAAGGTCCTCGTTCGAAACACCGTAATCAAGATTGGATAAAAAGAGCTTGGTCCCAGTCTCTATAGCAGAAGATCGACCCAAATTCTCTTCCCTATACAAATCGTGCTGCCACGTCGTCTCAGGTGCCTAATTTCACCAAAGGAAGAATCTTAAGAACAAGTCGTAGCGACGACGGAATGAAAGAAAAAATCAAATTTTATGAAAATTCAGATATATGGGAAGAAACTATGAGCAAATTACAGGCAGAGGAATCGAAGCATGAGAAGAGAGAAATAAAGGGAACAGATCGGAACCCTAAGTCACACCTTAACGGCGGCATAAGGAGCCGTACGGTTGGCAACGCGGTTAGGGAAGCGGCGGGCGGGTCCAGGACCAGGACTGGATGCTCGGTTACGGCCTCTGCCGCTGCCGCTGCCGGACTTTTTGTTGGTCTTGATGATGTCGTCAAGGGCCATGTCTAAAGCTGTCGACGACATTTTTCCACAGAGAGAGAGAGAGAGAGAGAGGTAACGAAGAAGTGGAAAGATTGGAGGAGAGATGATGGAGTCGATGGACACTCAAAAATCAAAATGTATACAATCTAGTATTAGGTCGTCGCAGTAAAGTCTTCGCTGTAACAAAATTGTTTCGTGGGGATGAGGCTGAGCCTTCGACAACAAGCTGTTGCCGTTTTGTAGTTGGGTACTTTGATTTTACATTTAATTAATGAAATTGGGCTGTGCTGCGCATAAGCCGGAAGCCGCAGCACACCACAGCTAAATTTTTTTTTTTTTTTTTTTTCACTCAATACATTGAGTGTGCGGTGGCTGATGTATACAGTAGGCTGATATTTATATTTTCTCAATAAAATTATACCATAATATTAAAAATATCTTTCTATTACTTAAAAGTTTCTATGTTTATTATTATTTATTACTGTTCATAAACAGTAATATACTGTTCATCAACAGTAATAAACAATAAAGCAGATTTTTTTTTCTTCGTATATTTTTTTCATATATCTTATTACTGTTCATCATACTGTTTATGAACAGTAAAGAATTTTTTTTTCTGTTTTTTTTTTGTTTGTCTATGTAAATGCCAATGTGTGACGTAATACCGCAATCGTGCGTAGGGAATGAGAGAGAGGAAGAAAGAAAAAATGGAAAAAAAATAATGATTTTTGAGTTTTAAATGAATAGTAAATAAGTTATTTTTTTTTTCTTCGCATGTTTTTTTTCGCATATCCTATTACTGTTTATTACTGTTTATCAACAGTATGATAAACAGTAATGAACACAAATTTTTTTTTTTTTTTGTTCGTGTGAATGCCAATGTGCGACGTAATACTACAATCGTGCGTGGGGAATGAGAGAGAAGGAAAAAGAAAAAGTGGGGAAAAATATTAGTTTTTGAGTTTTAAATTCCAATCCTTCATCTAATCTTTAGATTTAATCTAACGGTAAAAGTTTAAATATCGATTTAAACTAACATAAAATAGATAATTAAAATATAAATATTCTATCATACATTTAAAATTAATTTCAATTTATAAAATATTAATTTTTCATTATTAAATAAAAGATAAAATTTTACTGAATATTTTTAAGAGAATAATATTATATCATACACTAAAAATCAATTTTAATTTATAAAATACTAATTTTTCATCATTAAATAAATGATGAAATTTTATTGTATATTTTGAAGAGAAATTAACAATAAAGCAGCTTTTTTTTTTTCTTCGCATGTTTTTTTCGCATATCTTATTATTGTTCATCAATAGTATGATGAACAGTAAAGAGATTTTTTTTTTTGTTTTTTTTGTTTATCCGTGTGAATGTCAATGTGCGACATAATACAGCAATCGTGCGTAGGGAATGAGAGAGAGGAAGAAAGAAAAAGTATGAAAAAATATTAATTTTTGAGTTTTAAATGAACAGTAAAGAAGCTTTTTTTTTTCTTCGCATGTTTTTTTCCGTATATTATATTACTGTTCATCAATAAGTATGATGAACAATAATAAACAGTAATTTTTTTTTTTTTTTGGTTTGTCCGTGTGAATGTCAATGTGCGACGTAATACCACAATCGTGCGTGGGGATAAGAGAGAGAGAAAAAAAAGAAAAGTGAGGAAAAATATTGGTTTATGAGTTTTAAATTTCAACACTTCATTTTTAATCTTCAGATTTAATCTAACGGTAGAAGTTTAAATATCGATTTAAACTAACATAAAATTGATAATTAAAATATAAATATTCTATCATACACTAAAAATCAACTTTAATTTATAAAATACTAATTTTTCATCATTAAATAAATGATGAAATTTTACTATATATTTTTAAGAGAAAAAAACTATCTAATTAATTTGAATTTTTAATATAATTTAAATTTCATAATAAATGATGAACATAAATAAATAATAATTTGATTCTTATACATTAGACTATTTTAATATTCGAAATTACACTTTATTTTTTTCTTCAATTTGACAGATGTGGCAACCGTGTTTTTTTTTATCAATTAGAAAATCCTACGTCATATAGGATTTTACACAAGTACCACTAATTTCAAAGTAACCAAGTCCATTCTAAAGATCAGCGCAATCACTGAATCAAATAAATAGCAAAAACAGAAAAAAAAAATATATATGAACTAATTAATTACTGTCGTCTGGCTGATCTGACGCTTCTGTCATTGCTGATCTTACTATACTAGGATGCCAATTAACCTTTTATATATGTGTACGTATATATATCTCTTTATATTTAAAAGTATGTATTGTCTGATGAATAGTAAGATGAACAGTAATAAACAATGATAAACAATATTTTTATTTTACGCTTCCCTTCTTCGTCCATCTCTACATCTTCAAAGCAATCCTCTTTACAAAATCACCACAAAATATCACAAAAATTATTACAAGAGAACTGCTAGAGCTACCGAAAAAGTAGTCCGAAAATATGTCCTGAATGTGTATTTCACTTTTTTATTTTTATTTTTATTTTTATTTTTTTTCATGTATTTTTTTAATCATCATAAACATTTTTAAAAAAAATAAAAAATTCACAACATCATTAAAAAACAATTCTTTAATCACTAGGTAAAAAAAAAATGTGAGAGAGGGAGAAAGAGAAAGTGAGACCAAAATGAAACTTTTGAGGATTTAAATCTAATCCTTCATCATAACTCTCCAAATTTGATCAAATGGTAAAAATTTAAATACTGATTTAAATTAATTTAAAATAGATAATTAACATATAAATATCATATCGTAAATAAATTATCAAATTTAATTTATAAAATACTAATATTTCATCATTAAATAAATGATGAAATTTTGTTAAATATTTTTTAAAAAATATAACTATATAAATAATTAGAGTTTTAACATAATTTAAATATAATAATATTCCTAATTAACTAAATAGAACTGCTATAACTAAATAAAAATTAGCCTGAAAATATATCCTGAATGTGTATTTCATTTTTTTATTTTTATTTTTTTTCATGTATTTTTTTAATCATCATAAACATTTTTAAAAAAATAAAAAATTTACAACATCATTAAAAAAATATTTCCTCAATCACTAGATTAAAAAAGATTAAAAAAGATTTTTCAAATCTAAAAATAAAAATAATATGAAAAAAATATATTCTAACAATATTTTATTCAATATTTAATTTTTATCTCAATTTATCTTATTTTATCTTAATTCAAATTATCTTACTATTATTTACAAATTTTATTAATATTATTCTCAAAATTTTTATTCCATCTCAACTCTCGAGCTTATCCTTAAATAGATAAGTTTCACCTAAAACACAGTAAGCTTTTTATATACTCAGCTAGCCTCGTATAATCTCCTGGTGCTCACCTACATGGCCATCACTTTAATAACCTCACCAAGACGGTAAATTATAAATTTATTATTTTAAAATTTTTTTAAAATGAAAAGGTAATTAAGTAAAATTTATGGAAAAATAAAAATAAACCTACAACACTTTTTTCAATAGTTAAGTTATTAGGATCGGGTGACGGGTGGCCCTCCTCAATAGGACGGTCGAACGCGAAAGATTGCCAGCCGAAGGTTGCTGAGGGAAATCCTTACGAGATTAACTTCAAACGGGGGTGTAAAAGTAAAACTCCTTTTTACACCATCCAATACAAAACTGCGTCATAACTCCACCAAAAAGAATTTCCAGGCCTGCCTCTCACAATCTTACCTCCCGTCCCCTTTACAGTAATTCTTTGCTTGGATTTGAGAATCTGGAGTAGGAGGTAGGAATTATTTAGACAGTGAGGTGATATGAGATAATTTTAGATAAATTGAAAAAAATATTATTATAATATTATTATTTTTTTAAGATTTAAAAAAAATTATTTATTATATTTTATATAAAAATTTAAAAAAATTATAATAATGATATGAATTAAGATAATTTCTGTATCCAAACGAGTTAAATTTCAAAAAACCGGTCTACTCTTATTTGAGAGAGGGAGAGAGAGGGAGATTTGGCTTCATGGATTTTTCTTTATTAGCTACATGGTTTTAGTGATTGATCTTATTTAGATCTCGTTTGAATAGTGAGATGAAATAAAATAATTTTAAATTAAAATTAAAAATTAAATAAAATATTATTAAAATATTTTTATTTAGATATTTAAAAAAATTAAATTATTTATTATATTTTACATGAAATTTTAAAAAAATTATAATGAAACCTTCTGTTCAAACCCTAATCTCATTGTTTCTTTGGATTGGCTGTCAACTGATGATCTCTAAGAAAATATGTGCATTAATTATTTTGCAGTTTCCAAGATGAAAACCAGATCTAGAACCACTTTGGCTGTTCTTCTTCTCTTGTTCCTTCCGGCTTGCTGGACAAATTGACTCAAAGGAACGGCGATCTACTGTCAGAAAATATTATCTCCATGGTAACTCTGAGTTAAGGACACCAGTAATAGTATTGTCGCACTAAAGAACTACATGGATGCTCATTAGTATTTTGGTGAGATTGGAATCGGTACTCCTTCTCAAAAGTTCACTTTGATATTCAACGCTGGAAGTTCTTATCTTTGGGTGCCCTCTTCCAAGTGTTATTTCTCAGTAAGCATCTTTAATATTTTTTCTCAATGGATTTTCATTGCGATTGGTTGGGAAGGACCAAAGTTGACACTATTGTGTTTTGGTCCAGGTTGCTTGCTTTTTTCACTCAAGCATTGCATGTAAGCATCTTTGGTGCTTTTTTCACACGCTCTTGAAAATGGATACCTCATGGAGCAGTTCATAGCCTTGCATTTTCTATAAACATCATCAGTACGTGCCACAAATATAATTTTGCTTTCATCTACACTTAAAACATTTTTTTACTTTTACTTGGAAGAGTCAGAGAGAGAGAGCCTCCAGATTCAGTAGAGCAACTTTCTGTGGGTGTGGGTATTGAAAATTTGGCTCTCAAGTGTCCAACATAACTAAGACATGAAGGAGAAGAGATGATGAGCAACAGAAGGAAACAAAGCATATCCAAGCATTGCAGTTTGAAGGAGTAACACAAAACACATTTTTGGCTGAAAATCTGAAACCACTCCATCCTGCATTACTTTCAAGAACATTCGTGGAAGATGCTATAGACATGAGAAACATACGTTCAATTGCAAACATAATCCAGAATGTGATAAAGAAGCCCAGCACAACCTTCACCTGTCTTACGACTTAGGTTTTGTTTCCAACGCCACGCAGATCATAGAATTTGGACCAAAACTGCTTCTTTTAACCTAGGAGCGACAGAAACTTCACAAACAAGAAAGAAAGTGGCTTTCAAAAAGACATTTAAGTTCATTGTGATCCCAGAATGAAATACCAACTAGAAAAGTACAGCATACAAAGTATCCATTTTGGGCCATATCTATGGCTCTCATCATAACTCTCATCATAAATTACTAAATATCATTTGTAAAAATGCATCATCCTCATCCAACTGAACAAAAAACACAGATTCCGGAGTATTATTCTAGAGTTCTACTCTGCACGATGCCCTACTTCAACACCATTATTTATCCTTAAACCTGAGGAAGCAAATGGCGTCCACAATTCACCTACTCATCAAAGTATTGCACATTCCGACTGCTGTGGTAACTCAGAGAACTTTGTAAATATATATATACACATATAGTCACTTCAACACATCTCATAGAAACTCCATTCATCATTCCCCGAAACCCCATCATGGACATCCAAACAATGTTTCCAGAAAGATTAACAAAAGCCAAAAATCAAACGAACAATGCTTACATTGAACAGCACCGATAGAACGATACAATTATGACATTGTCCCCCGCTCAAACAAACCAAGCTTACAATGATATCCCGATTAGTCCCCGCTTACGAGAAAAACACACAGCGGGAGAATTTTAGAGAAGTTATAGTCTCACTGAAATTACCATAAAAAATAAATAAACTAAAAGAAAAACAGATAATTTGGTAAAAACATAAGCTTTTCCATTCCATCTTAAAGCATATAAGGTACTTACATCCCCACGTACATCTTCTACTTCAAAGCAAAAGATTAAAAGAAAAAAAAAAAGGGGGATGAAGGCATAGAGAATAATGCGAAACCCTATCCCTAACCCTAACTTTCACCCCCCAATTTCGCCACAAACCCTAACCTTACAACCGTACAATTCAAGAGCTAGTGAATTTGGTGACGGCCTTGGTCCCTTCAGAGACGGCGTGCTTAGCCAACTCACCAGGCAGCACGAGGCGCACTGCGGTCTGGATCTCCCGGGAGGTGATCGTAGGCTTCTTGTTGTATCTGGCCAGCCGCGAAGCCTCCTGGGCGAGCTTCTCGAAGATGTCGTTAATGAAACTGTTCATGATCCCCATAGCCTTGCTTGAGATCCCAATGTCGGGATGGACCTGCTTGAGCACCTTGAATATGTAGATCTTATACGTCTCAACGCTCTTCTTGGTCCGCTTCTTCTTTTTATCACCGGCAACGGCTCCGCCTTCCTTCGGGAGCTTCTTTCCGGCTTTTGGCTTCTTCTCGGCCGGAGCCTTCTCCGCAACCGTGGATTTCTTCTCCTCCGCTGGCTTCTTCTCCGCTGGCTTCTTGTCGGCTTTAGGGGCCATCGGAAATTTCCTTCTTTTTTCTCTTGAAACAAACCAAAACTTCAAACTTCAGAGAGGGGAGAGCGAGTTAGTTGAGATACGTGAGATGGAAATGACTGTAAGTTGTTCTTTCGTATTTATAAAGATGTAAGGTCGGTTCTGAATGGACAATTGGAGAAGCCACGGATCGATGACATGGCAAGACGAGGAATGTCGATTTATATCCGTACAAATTGGGAATCGACGGTTGAAATGAGATGTGCGAAGCGGTTTATTGTTGTTCTGATTGGGGGAGAGCTAACTGCGCAGATAGATGACGTGGTACATATTGGCCGTCCGATTCGCTGAAATAGAAATGTGGATCGGCGGTTAGGAAAGATCATAGTCTTCATTTCGATCACCATCCTTCTAGTTTGTTTCACATACTCATTGATAAATTTTACGAAGGCTACATTGTTAGAAAAAAAAATATATATTACATTAAAGTTTAGATTCAGATATAAGATAATATAGTTTAAGATTAAAGATAAAATTTTAAAAAAATATTATTTTAATATTATTTTAAAATTTAAAAAAATTGAATTGTTTATTAAATTTTTTGTAAAATTTTAATAAAATTATAATAACGAGATAAAATGAGATAAAATATTTTTTGAATTCAAACAGAGTCTAAGATTATTGTCATAAAAAATGAATTTTACATTAAAAAAAATGATCGGATAAAGTAATAGATAAGATTGAAAGTTGAGACTTTTGAATATGTAAAACAAAAAATAATAAAAATACTATTTGAATGGTTTAACCAAACTTATAGATAATCTAATGTATGAGAACTAGATAAATTAAATTAATTAATATATATATAATGACGAGACGAGATGAAATGAAATATTTAAATATTTTTTCAAGTTAAATTTTAACCAGAAAAAATACATAAACCGATGTAATGTTATTTGCCCCTTCCTACGCGCCATGCTTTTCCAAGTTGCAACACATGCTTTGCTTCAGAAATAATAGGATGGGCAAGACCCTAAAGTAGAATGCAAAAAATCTGATTTTGAAAGATATTTGGCATATTTTGAGGTTGCGTTTGGATGTTGAAGTGAGTTGAGTTGAGTTGAGATGATAAAATATTGTTAAAATATTATTTTTTAATATTATTATTATTTTGAGATTTGAAAAAATTGAATTATTTATTATATTTTATGTTGGGATTTAAAAAAATTATAATGATGAATTGAGAGATATTTAGTAACCAAACGAAGCCTGAATTCTCATGATTCTCATCCCCCCATGAAATTTTGAAGTGCACATTTTTTGAAAATTACACCAATGCACTTTACGTTCCGCACCACGTTGATCGCGCCAAAACCTTGCAAACATACCTCCAAGCTCTTTACAAATAAACTTGGGTAGTTGAAAATAATTCTTACGGTGAGTTTGAATGTTGAAGTGAGTTGAGTTGAATTGAGTTGAGATAATAAAATATTATTATAATATTATTTTTTAATATTATTATTATTTTGAGATTTAAAAAAGTTGAATTGTTTATTATATTTTATATTAGAATTTGAAAAAGTTATAATGATGAGTTGAGATGAATTGAGAGTAGTTTATGTTCCAAACGCACCCTTAGTATATGTTGGCAAGGCCTAAGCTACAACTTTTATCAAGACCTCTCGATTAGCCTGATGTAATAATTTTTCCTTCCATCCTTGTGATTTTTCCCAAGCCCTTTCTTTGACTTCTTGAAAAGTACTCATTTCGAATTTATCCAAAAAAAAAAAAAAAAAAGAGAGAGTCCCAAATCATGATGTTGTAAAAAATGAACATTCCATAGTGATTTTATATCTTGAAGTTTGAACCACCCCGTCTTCAACATTCTTACTTAATAACAATTCAGTTTTATCCATATTAATCTTCTAGCCTGAAGCAGACTCATAAACATGAAGTAAGTGTTTGAGATATTCATTTGCTACATGTGTGGCTTGACAGAAAATTAAGCTATCATCTGCAAATAACAAGTGAGTAACTGTAGGAGCTCCATTACACACCTTAACACATTTTATCAATAGAAAAATATTTGCATCAGCCCCACACCAGCACACACTCAACCTATTGAGTGTAAAAAAAAAAAAAAAAGTGATGTGAAGTGTGTGCTGGTGTGGGGCTGATGCATAGCATTTCCCTTTATCAATTGACACATTTCAGCATTTTGAACAAAAGTAGATAATCCCTTAGCACATAACACAAACAAATATAGGGAAAGTGGGTTATCTTGGCATAAGCCTCTAGATGCAGCAAAGGATGAAGTAGAACACCCACTAAAAAGTACCTTATATGTAGCTAAATTTAAGCAAGACACAACTAGCGCCACCCATGTGGAGTCAAAACTCAATTTCAACATAATCTTTTGTGAAAAACCTCATTCCACTCAGTCATATGCTTTATTCATATCCAGTTTCACTGACATAACACCTTGTTTACCTCATCTTTGCTTCCGGATAGCATGAATAGTCTCAAAAGTAACAAGTACATTAACACTGGCTATCAAATATCACATATGGCAAAATGGATTTAAGCCAACAACTTTAGCAATTATCTTATATACCACGTTGCACAAACTTATGGAGCGGTATTCTATAATCCTCTTAGGCTGCTTCTTTTTAGAATAAAAACTAGAAAAGTTTCATCCAATTAAGCAGAAACTACATCATGGTCAAGAGAGTAAGGTATTGCCTTTGTGACTAAATCACCCACTATATGCCAATATTTATTAAAGAAAAAAGGAGGCATACCATTAAGGTTTGGTGCTTTCATGGGTTGCATATGAAAGAATGCAATTTTGACCTCCTCACTAGCATACAGCCTGAGAAGAGTATCATTCATATTAGATAAGAAAATGTAAAAGAAGATTGGGTCCCCATTTGCTTCTTTTTGTGAAATGATTTATGCATAATAGTGAAATGATTTAAGTTAAGGCCTCACATAGATAATCAGATGAAATGAAAAATCTGTAAATAGTAGTGAGATGATTTGTAAATAGTAATGAATAGTTTAAGTTAAGATTTTTATTGAGTTTTGAAAACTGAGAAAAAAAAGTTGAATATGAATATTATAAAGTTAAAATATTGTTATAATGTGATTTTTTAATATTATTTTTATTTTGAGATTTGAAAAAATTGAATTATTTTTTGTGTTGTATATGAAAGTTTGAGAAAGTTGTAATGATTAGTAATGATTAGATGAAACAGTATAAAAGAGAAATTAAAAAGTATTTGTGTCTGAGTAGTGTTTAGATGTTGAAATGAGATGAAATGAGACCAATTGTTTATCCAAACGTCGCGTAAGTTGTTTTGTTAGGTTTTGGGAAAAAAGAAAAAAAGTTAAATAAAAATATTATATTGTCATAATATAATTTTTGCTTTGAGATTTGAAAAAAATGAATTATTTTTTTATTTTTTTTTTAAGTTTGAGAAAGTAGTAATTAGATAATGATTAAATGAAAAAATTAAAAATTTTAAATTGAAAAATGTTTATATTTGAATGATATTTAGAAAGAAAATTATGAGATTAGATGATATGTGTTTTCCAAACAACCCCTTAATCTTTTAAACTGAAGAGGCAAATATTATTTTTTAATTTTTATTATGAATTCATAATGATTGTTAAGAAATGAAGACAAAAATATTTTCACATTAATTAATATGAGAAACTTTCACATAAATAATATATTCATTATAAATAAGAATATATATCAAGAAGTCTTTTACAATTTGTTCCGTTTGAATAAATAAGTCTCTTATAAAATAATGATATTATTGAGAAAGAGTTGTAAAATGGTTATAAATATTAAAAACATAGTTTATTTATGCCAAAAAAAAAAAAATTTGTTTTAGCTTTAACGTGGGCTAGCCTAACATTGGCCTCAGCCCAATCCATTCACTCCCTCACTTAGCTCGAACCTCTGCAAGCTGCAACTTCAAATGGCTCACAGCCGAAATGATTCTCATTTTCGAACCCAAAATCGAAAATGAAGCTAATTCGTCCTCATCGACCCCTCACAAATTCTACCATTTACAGAAAGCAAAGAAATTTGTGTACCTCCAAATTTAAATCCCAAGATAATGAAGAAAACGAGTCGCACTTCGTGTCGATCCTCCGAGACATAGTACGAGGAAGTCAGAGCTGGAAAATCGCGCTCAACAACACCTACATGTCAGGCACTTTGAGGCCCCACCACGTCGAGAAGGTCCTGATCCAAACCATCGACGATTCCAGGTTAGCCTTGAGGTTCTTCAATTTCTTGGGCTTGCACATAAACTTCAACCACTCCACGACTTCGTTTTGCATCTTGGTCCATGCTCTGGTCCAGTCCAATCACTTTTGGCCAGCTTCTTCGCTCCTGCAAACGCTTTTCGTTCGTGGGTTAGACTCAGAAGAGGTTTTTGAACATTTTTTGAATTCCTACGAGAAATGTAATTTTTCTTCGAGTTTGGGTTTTGATTTGTTAGTTCAGAATTATGTGCAAAATAAAAGATTTTTGGATGGAGTGGTGATCGTGAGGCTCATGAGAGAAAATAAATTGTTGCCCGAAGTTAGAACTTTGAGTGCCCTTTTAAACGGGCTAGTGAGAATTAGGCAATTTCATGTAGTTTTGGAATTGTTTGATGAGGAGGTTACGAATGCCGGTCTTAGGCCTGATGTGTATACATACACTGTGGTGGTTAGGAGTTTGTGCGAATTGCGGGATTTTGTAAGAGCCAAGGAAATGATTTTGCAGGCGGAGTTGAATGGATGCAGTTTAAGTGTTGTAACGTATAACGTGTTGATTCATGGGCTCTGCAAAAACCAACGAGCTTGGGAGGCTATTGAGATAAAAAATTTGTTGAGTGAAAAGGGACTGAAAGCAGATGTGGTTACATATTGCACATTAGTACTTGGTTTGTGCAGAGTGAAAGAACACGAGGCTGGGATGGAGCTGATGGATGAAATGATTGAGTTGGGGTTTGTTCCAAGTGAAGCCGCTGTCTCAGGAGTTGTAGAGGGATTGAGGAGGTCAGGGAAGATTGAAGAGTCTTATAATGTGGTGAAGCGGGTGGAGAGAGTAGGGGTGCTGCCTAGTTTGTTTGTTTATAACGCGCTGATCAATTCTCTGTGCAAAGACGGGAAATTGGATGAAGCGGAGTTACTTTTTTATAATATGGGTGAGAAGGGTCTGTTTGCAAACGATGTCACTTATTCTATTTTGATTGATTCGTTCAGCAGAAGAGGGAAATTGGACGCTGCATATTTTTATTTTGGTAAAATGTCGGAGTCCAGGATTAGAGCTACTGTGTATTCGTACAATTCTTTGATAAGTGGGCAATGCAAGTTTGGCAAATTGAGTGAAGCGGAGTTTCTTTTTGGTGAGATGATCGATAAAGGATTGGTGCCAACGGTTGCAACCTATACATCACTGATCAGTGGATACTGCAAGGAAGGAGAACTGCACAAGGCATTTAGGCTGTATCATGAGATGACCGGGAAGGGAATTGCACCAAATACTTACACCTATACTGCACTTATATCTGGTTTCTGTCGTGCAAATATGATGGCTGAAGCAAGTAAGTTGTTTGGCGAAATGGTTGAGCAAAACATTCTGCCAAATGAGGTGACTTATAATGTTATGATAGAGGGTCACTGTATGGATGGTAACACAGTAAAAGCCTTTGAATTGTTGGATGAAATGGTTGAGAAAGGTCTTAAACCAGACACATATACATATAGGCCTCTAATTAGTGGTCTTTGTTCTTCAGGTAAAGTTTCTGAAGCCAAAAAATTCATAGATGACCTCCACAAAGAGTATCAGAAGTTAAATGTGATATGTTATAGTGCACTTCTACATGGCTACTGCAAAGAGGGGAAATTAGATGATGCATTGAATGCTTGCCGTCAGATGGTTGGAAGAGGAATAGACATGGATCTTGTGTGTTTTGCAGTACTCATTTGTGGAACTCTAAAGCAGTATGACACGAGAAAAGTATTGGGTCTCTTGAAGGAGATGCATGATCAAGGGCTGAAGCCTGATGAAGTAATATATACAAGTATGATAGATGCATACAGCAAAGCAGGAAGGCTTAAGGAAGCTTTTGGGTTTTGGGATTTGATGGTTGCTGAGAGATGTTTTCCTAATGTGGTGACATATACTGCCTTGATCAATGGCTTATGCAAGGCAGGACATATGGATAAAGCAGAACTTCTTTTAAAGGAAATGTTAATTGGCAATGCCCTTCCCAATCAGATCACTTATGGTTGTTTCCTTGACCACCTTACGAAGGAAGGAAGTATGGAGGAAGCTGTACAGCTGCACTCTGCAATGCTAAAAGGGTTTCTAGCAAACACTGTGACATACAATATACTTATCCGGGGCTTCTGTAAATTGGGAAAGATTCAAGAAGCTATTGAGCTCCTTGTTGGAATGACTGACAATGGTATTTTTCCAGATTGTATTACCTATTCGACTTTTATCTATGAGTATTGTAGAAGAGGTAATTTACAGGAAGCTGTTGAGTTGTGGAACACCATGCTAAATAAGGGTCTAAAGCCTGATACATTAGCATATAATTTTATGATATATGGTTGCTGCATAACTGGAGAACTCACCAAGGCATTTGAATTGCGCGACGATATGATGAGAAGGGGGGTGACCCTGAATCGGGTAACATATAATGCTCTTCTTCATGGAACTTGCTTGAAAAGTTAAGTCCACTCTACCTAAACATGTTGGAGAAGAATTTTTGTTATTTAATGTCAACAGTCTGCGATGTTATACCAGAGACCCTTCTATTTGCCATTGAAGAACCATTTTTGGGGATTACAGCTTTTGTGTTATATCAACTTGTAGCATTTTTTTAGGACTGACGGTTGAAGATGACAAGATTCTTTTCTGTACATAATTAAGCTTGCAAACCTGAAGGACCAGGAGGGTACTAAATTGAGGCTGATTAACATATGGATGAAAGAATCTTTAACTGTCTTTCTGTTAGCAACAGATTGTTGTGAGCATTGTTATTTGAACGTTGATAATGTTGGAATACTGATCTTACAAATAAGATTTGCTCCCATCGGTAGAGTTGGCCAAACAGAACATGTGAACAGTGAAAATTCATCTTTTGGTGTGGGTCTGTAGATGTATCCTTGTATATTTCATAGGTGCATCTCATGCTACAGAATTCTGTGTCTAGAAGTTCAAAATGTGGTGGTTCCTGGCCTACTGTTTTGCTGCACTTTTGGTTCTTATCAGAGCATTACTTATCAGTCGATACCAACCCCCCCACCCCCTTCTTCCTCCCACCGTTTTATTTTTGCTGGGTCAAAGCTGTCTGCTGGTCCTTCTGTAGTTGAGGAAGAATAAGGATCTGTGCAAATTTGGTTGCTCGTGAAGTTAAATTATCACTTGAAATCAAGGTATGAAGTGATGGTTCAATTCAGCTGATTCAAGTTTCAGCTTGAATTGATAACAAGTTAGGAATCAATTGATAGACATTTTGATTGGGGAAGAGAATTCCGATGTTGAACTCTTTCAATGGCTATCAGGATTCATAATGAATAGAATCAGAAAGTCTAGGAACTTGAATGGTATGCGTAAGAATTGCCCTTCGATTTATTCACATTATCAGAAAGTCTAGGAACTTGAATGGTATGCGTAAGAATTGCCCTTCGATTTATTCACATTGATGATTGGAATCAACACAAATTAAACAGATGAAGTTTCCAATAAATTTTTTTTTGTTCATGCTTATCTCTACTGTTTTTCCAAATTAAACCTACGGATAAATCTATCTTTTGTCGAACAAAATAATAGGTCATAATAATTAACAAGATAGGATCATAAATGAACGACGTGCTTTGTTCAAGCCTACACGCTCTATGCTTTTCCCCAGCTTTCCCTCCAATAAAAGATTAGCTCATTCCCCTCGTGTCTATGGATTCCTGGGGCATGAGAACTATTATAGATATAAAAAGATTATATAAAAGTAAACTTATAGACTGATGTGGCTTCATGTGATGCATTAGATCTACTTTACATAAAAAGTAACTTTACAATCTGATGTACTGCATCAAGTCACGTCAATATGATGTACTGCATCAAGTCACGTCAGTTTGTAGATTTCCTTTTGTGTAATTCTTTTGTGGTTAAAGTATTTCAAATTGCTTTAATTCTTTTCATATTTATGGTATTTTTTTAATATTTATTTTTTTATCATTGTATTCTGGAAGAAATGTTAAAGAACTAAATGAAAAGATATGGCGTTCATCAGGCTCAAATTCTACCCGCCCTACAGTCTAAGATTGCTACCCACCCATTTTCGGGCGGGTAACCTTCCGTGCCTCTGCCTGGCGGGGTGGCCATTTAGGGCAAGGGCAGCAGAGGGTGCCACTTGCTTGTATAGACCCTTTGATTCCCACAATGCCAAGAAGTTATTGACATTAGATCTTGCTACTTAACCAGATTCTCAAGCCTGTCTGGCACGCTTGTGTTCTACTCAGATTAGGATCCTTTACAATTTTTTACAATTTCACATTAAATAATGTGGTCCATGGATAATATGAACTCCGGCATTCATTATAGAGGAGCTCACGTAGCGTTCTTTTCAAGTTGTAAAAAATGTTTGGATTAGAACTATAATCCTATATACTTGCTGCCATCAATGTCTGACAAGAAATCAACTGCTGAAATCTAGCACAAGCCAAAGAAAAAACTAGTCTCAGATATACTTGATAACAAATCTTACATGAGTTCCAAATCGACTACACCAGCAATCTAGACAGTATTGAACCGCAGTCCACCTCCTGCAGGGCTAGACGGGTCAAAAATCCATTTCAGAGGTCTCAAAAAACAAGCAAGAGTGCTTCTCTAATCCCAAGATGATATACATCTTGGCTTGTAGATATAACAACTACAAGGACACATTCATTGCTTCAGTTCCACACAACAAATCATACACGATATTGATTGGAATCATTGAAATTTGGTTCTAGTTGAAGGCCAGACCGTAAGGTAAAACTTGAACAACAAACCAATATGATAACTCAGGTTCATGGCCCCACATACTATTAACATTTTCACTTAAAAAGAAAACCGAGAGCAGAGACAAATCGCCATGCGAGACTCAAGACAAATCTTAGTTGGCACGGCTTCTAAAAACATCAAGACCCATCTCAGTTGGATCGGTGGCCTGCAGCTCTATTTGAATACCATCCAGTTCTCTCTTGAACCTGTCCTTGGAGCTTGCATAGATCATTTTGCTCCTCACCCTTGATGTATCAGGGGACCTAAGTGAACAGTAAACATGCACAAACAGCAATGATTAAAAGGGGATAGCTTATACACGAGGAAAGAGATAGCTAGCTTTTAGCACATTATATTACCATGCAATGAAGAAAATCCTGCTTTTTTGGCAGTTTTCTGCAGTGACAAAGTCAAAATCAAAAACAGCATATCGACACTCATCAGCTGGAAGACTTGCAGCAAAATCCTCGTAGCTTTGAGTTGGCTCCCCAACTTTTTCTACCACCACCTGCTTTTGCTTCTCCTCAATCTTAAATACAATGAAACGGTGAGTCCTTTTAGCCTTCAACTCCAAAAACTTCAGCTTGCAGTCATCATGCACAGCCATCCCCGATGCTGCATTAGCCTGTACATAGAATGAAAAATATATTTGTGTTAACAAAAAATATTGAATTGGAAGAAACCATAGAACAAGAGCAACCATAGACCAACATTTCCAAAAGGCTCATCTGCATGTTTTGTAATTAGACATGTATTTGAATGCAGATATTTAAGTTAGTTATGCTATACTCCAAACATACTAAGCCATGACGACTGATATTAAATTTTAACCTCATTGGTGTAAACCATTTGGACCTTTGAGTCTCTAGGAAAGCAGAACGCCACCACCTTTCCTTACTTTCGAACAATAATCATGTATGTCAAAGAATTAGTGGCTAAACACGTCATCTGTTCAAAATATGAACTTAAAACAAAGACACTGGCTGGGATGGAAAGAGCTTAAAGCAAAATGTAACAAAGTCTGAACAATTTATGAGTGAATCAACTATAGTCCATGATGGAGCAGCTAACAATTGATAAACAAGACAAACAATAAATACATCATATCTTCTACTAACTAAAAACAAATAGGAATAACATTCAAGTGCTTGTGATGTGTGCTTCTAGTGGGACTTATCTCATCTGTTTGTTTTCACAACTCATCTTATCTAATAATTACAACTTTTTCAAATTCTCACACAAAATAAAATAAACAATTCAATTTTTTTAAATCCCAAAACAAAAATAATATTAAAAAAATATATTCTAACAATATTTTATTCAACTTTTAACTTTAATCTCAACTCATTTCATTTCATCTGCAAAAACAAACAAGGCTTAGAATATAACAAATTATGTTTTATAATTTATTATGTTGAGGGGAAGGCTTGATAGATAGGGTTTGCACCAACAATTTGGGTTGGAAAGATTGATCTCACATAGAAAAAATGCCACTACTTTTAATAATCAAAAAGTGACCTTGGAATTGAAACGGCGCTTGCAACAATCAGTCTCATGTAACCTCTATAAGATGACATGTCAACTTTGGAAATGACACCGAAACCACAGTTAAAATATTCACAATTGCCACCCGATATAGTAAATGTTACTCTCCGTAATACAAGCCAAAATCACCAAACCCAAGTATCTTCATGAAAGCAGTTAAGTCCCATCAACAGAAGCATGCGCTATAAAGATGATCTAACTAATGCATGACCTTCTCATAGTTGTATCGCCCTTTACAGATTTCAACAAACACCACCAGAACTTTCTTCTGGGTATTTACATTTATAACAACAATTTTTTTTAAAAGTACATTTATGACAACAATTTACTAAAAGTAAATACAAAACGCACAAATCAAAGCGGCAGCATCTACCGAAGGATCCATTAAACCAACAACCCAAATGCAAAAAACCTTCTTTGTTTTTCCTCTCCTAGCATACATCATTCACTAACAACATCAAACCCAGTAGCCAAAGCACGCAACAACCTTAATCAACATCGAAGTTCAAAGATCAAAAGAAATCCAACGTCAGATCCAAAGTAACTGAGCCCAAAATAAGCACATCTACGGTCAGTCAGACATCACAGATCAAACATAAAAACAGACATAAAATTCCTAAAGACCGCCAAACTAAAAATATATAGTCCAAAAGAGACATACCATGGCTAGATATCAAGGTTACGAGACAGAAATGGGTTCAGAAAATCTAGCGCAGACGAGAAATGGGGAGTGAACCTGCGGAGGAAAAATAGAGAGATTGAACTCAGAAAGACACCACAGTCTCAGATAATAAAACGGAAGACCTTTTTCTTTGCTTCTCTTTCAGAAGAACTCAGACACCACCTTGGTATTCGGTGGCTCCAGTCGTCTCCAAATATCAATGATACTGGGCATGCGTGACAACAGGCAAAAAGTAGGTCTGTCCAATGATGTTGCGACGCGTTTGACAAAAGCAGAATGACGGTTCGGCCCTGCAGCTACGTTGCTTCGTCGGTCGGTCTCCGTACGAGATTGGATAACGACTGGGCTGAACATTCTTGAATGCCGCACTTAATCCGAATCTCCCCAATGATTCTGGCCCAATGGACCTCCCATTTTTCCGTAGACAATTTTTATTCGTTTAGTTGTTTTTTTGGATATCTTCAACACATCAATAAAGCAAATCATATAATATATAAAGAATTATTAATATTTTATTTTATTTTATATTATAATTTAATGTGTCTTCCAGCAAATTTGTTAACTCACCAAACTTATAGGTAATAAAAGTTAGGTAATGATAACCTTACATTTTATCAAGAACTCGGCTACAATTTAGTCTAACTTTTTCTTCTTTTTTGTTTTGTGCCATTTTTCTTTGAAATTAAAAAATAATTTTAGAAGTGACTAAAAAATATCAGAAGACCCCCTCGCGTAGCGCCCATCGCCCCTCCCGCTATGTGGCCACGGTCGAAAGACACTAACCCCTCACCATCGCCTCTTTCCCACTCTCTCTCTCTCTCTCTCACACACACACACACATAAAAGCCCTTGCATCGCGTCTAGGCCGACTCCTCTTCATGTCACACCTCCTGCGGTGTGGCTACGATTCAACGACACTGTCCTAGGTGAGGATATCCATCGATCCCTCTCCTTCAACTCTCTCCCACATTAACTCTATTTGTCTCGAATTTTGTAGGTGTTGTCACTATCGCCACTAAGCATTGCCGGAGATGCCCTTCTTGAGGCTCCAGGTAAGCCCCCACATTTTCCCCCTCTATGATTTTCCACCATTAATCATGTTATTCAATTTATTTTGGGCTTGTTCGGTTTATTCCAAAGCACCAGTCATAAAAGGATTAGCAAAATCTATTGGGTGCCCTAACTATGGAGAATGAGTCATGACCTTGACCTTGTTTTGGATCTAGTAGGCTCATGAATAGGAATTCTTTTAATCTTAGTTGTTGGTGGGTTTATCAACCACTGTTGCAAGTAAGTTCACTGTTCTTTGTATAGAACTGAATGAACTCTGGAGTCATGAGATAATTTTATGAAAATTGTGGACTATGTCTTTGTTACTTGCTGCTTTGTTAGGCAACTTGAAATGTGCATGGATTTTTATTCCTTTTAGTAATAAATGTTGTATACATGCAGGTTTACTCTTCCAGTTTGGTAGATATGGAGAGAGATTATTTGTCGATTAACTATTTAGACTGTTGCGAATTGGCCAAAGGAGAATCTTAAACTTCCAATCGATTCATCTGTCAAAATAGATTTTGAGGCCTAAGATGATAACTTAAAATGGGACCTTTTCTTGCATGTGTTAAATTGACTAGTTTATATCTAAAATATATTTTCATTTAAAAACTATTCTTCTTGCTTTTTGATATGCAAAATCGTTATTAAATTTTTACATTCAAGTTTTTATAATATTTCATTTTCAATTGATAATATGGTCAGTCTTTTTAATCTTTTCTGCAACATTGTTGATCGTAGATAAGATTTTATCAATTTTAATTATGAAAAACTTATTTATGCAAAAGCAATAGTAATATGTATTGCCAATAAGATTCTATAAGCTATGCATGCATTTGGAAAAAGAATCAAACCTTTTTATATTTTTTTAATATGCCAATCGGAGTGCTTTCTTCTAGGGGTGGAAATATGTGACATGACCCGTGAATCAAACACGAATACAACATGAAATTAGAAGGGTATAGGTTTGATATAAATGGTTTCGGATCAAAATGGGTTGCCTAGTTAAGACACGATTAATAAACGGGTCAACAATGAGTCAACTTGTTTAACCCGAAATTACTCATTTAAATCTTATTTCAAAATTAAAATTTTGTTATTAAGTTGTAATATTAGTATTTCTCAATATGCTTATGTTTTATTGTCATAAGTGTAATTCTAGACTTATGCATATTTGTTATTATTGTGTTTGTAATATTGATTTTATTATAGGTTAAAATTATCTGAAAAATATTGATATTTTTTATTTGTGAGTGGTCTTATTGGTTTATATATGTGTATATATATAAAAATATATAGATATTGTGGCCATTAATAAATATAGATTCTAACTTTTATTTAAAATTATGTTAATCAAGTTAAATAGGTTATGCGGGTTAGTTCAACTCATTTACATGAAACAAATTAAAATAAGTCATGTTGAGTGTACTCATTTTTAATAAATTATTAAATGGGTCAAAATAAGTGACACAACACAACCTATTGTTTAAATGAATCGTGTTAGGATTAAAGATCTTATTCGTTTAGCTTGACATATCGGGTCGGATCGGGTTTGGGTTGACCCTTATAGTTGAATATCCATGACTTGATACGACATGAAAACGAGCCGTGGATATGAATTGTCACCCATACTTTCTTCTATTTGTAAAATTTATTTGAAAACTTTTAGTTCTGAAAATAAATCTAAACCATTAATATCATATTTCAGAAAGATTTCAAAGACTAAGACAATCTTTTTGCAAACTACAATTATCAAGTAATTTCAATTTCTTGAAATTAAATAAAAAATAAAAAATATTTTCATTTATTTGAAATTGGTCAAACTTGTTTTGAATTGAAGAAATTGTTTGATCTACTATAAATAAAAAATAATTAATTCTAAAAGATTTTTCAACAAAATGTGTTCTCTTTGTTGACATTTATACCAAATTGTATTTTCTTTGAATCATTCCATTTTCTCTCAATATAGGTTATATTTCCATACTAATTGCAATATCTTTTGATGAAATCATAGCAAATTTAAATCCATTTTTTCTATAATGTTGAAAAAAATAAAACTCTTAACTAATCAATGACAACATTTATATGCATATATTTGAATTCCAAACTTACTTACAGAATTGACAGCAAATAAAATATCATATCATATCATATCATATGCATATGGTCATGCCTAATATGAATTCAAAGTTCTCGATTTTATATGCTACTAAATAATTATTGTCACTTTTTGTTTTAAGATTTTCAGTTGTTTTTGCTAGTTGCAATAAAACTTCTCTTATCTATGGAGTTTGGAATTTTATCGCTTTGATACTTTTAATTTAACTTTCCCAACATGTGTTGTAAGAGTGGCTTAAGAGTTAAACTTGACACATTATCTTGTGAAATGCTTTAGGATTTATATCAACTAGTCTTCTTTGCATCCCTTGCTCTTTACCTTTCATATTAGACCCATTATCATAACATTGTTCTCGAATATCATTAATATCAAGTTCAAAACTTTTTATTACATCTAATAATTCATTGCGAAAACATTTTCCACTAGCATCATCTACTTTAATAAATTCAAGAAAATATTCTTCTATTTTTATTGGACTTGTTGAAATATTAACACATTTTTTAGTACGAGAGACATTTGTTTCTAATGATTTACATTGGGATACAATCAAATATAATTGAAAATTATTTGCTTTCTTGATTTACTATCTATGACCTCGATACAGAATTAGCGAATTAAAATTAAATAGTTTGATTCATTTAGTTAGATGTCATTATTTTTATTGTCAATAAAAATAATTTATAGCCCTCATTTAAAAAATAATCTTTATCATTTTAAAACTTACGGTTCTTTATTTAGTTCTCATTTTCAAGCAAACCTTGATATAAATTAGGAAAAGAATGTCAAGGCATGGAATTTTTGTTTTTTTTTTTAAATATTGGATTCATAGTTGATCTCAATTCATCTCATCATATCTAATTATTACAACTTTTTCAAATTCTCACACAAAATATAATAAATAATTCAATTTTTTCTAATTTTAAAATAATAATAATATTAAAAATAATATTTTATTCAACTTTTAACTTTCATCTCATCTCAACACACTATCCAAACTTCACCTTATATTCTAAATTTAAGATTTTTTTTTTTTTACAAAGAAATCAGTGTGTTAGCACATCACTTTTACTGGGACCTATTATAACTTTAAAAAAATCAAAACACTAATCATTGAGTAACGATATATACAATCTTAAGGTATGCAAATCCTGTGTACTCTATTTGAAAATTGGTGGGATCCAACATTAAAAAATAATAATTTTTTTTATGTGAGTTCTAGAGTTGTACACTTTTTTCAAAAGAAGTATACGAAACTTGCACGCCATAAGATTACAAATATCAATTCTCATTCTAAATAGCTTTTATCTAAGGCATTATTTGTTTTCGCAGATAAGATGAGATAAGTTGATATTAAAGTTAAAAGTTGAATAAAATATTGTTAGAATATATTTTTTTAATGTTATTTTTGTTTTGAGATTTGAAAAAGTTGAATTGTTTATTTTATTTTGTGTGAAAATTTGAAAAAATTGTAATGATTAGATGAGATGAATTGAATTGAGAGAAATTGTGAAAACAAACGGGTTTAAATTTAAAGATTCCCAAAAATTCAAACTCGCTCCCCATTGGTTGATATCAAAAGACACCATCGTGGAAGAAAACCAACTATTCCTCCACAGCCGTCGATAAGGTCTTAAATCCAACAGTCACGACGCTCTGACTTTCTGATCCACGCACCCACATGGTTTGCACTTGTCACCCCACGGCCTCTATAAAATTGTCTGCCAACTAAACTCAGCCCATTCCTTTCATTGATTCCAGTTCCATTTTCCGGTCAAAGTGCTCCACTGGTTGGACTTGTGGCGTTTCGATCTTTTAGGTTTATGATGGAGAAGAAGGGCGCTGAAGGAAGGAGAGGCGGTGGAGGGCCCAAGAAAAAGCCTGTTTTCTGTTCCGTCAATGTCGGTTTGCAGTTTCCAGTTGGGAGGAAAGGTCAGTACCTGAAGAAAGGGAGGTACTCGCAGCGTGTTGGGACCGGTGCTCCAGTTTATATGGCAGTTGTGCTCGAGTACCTAGCTGCCAAAGTATGCCACATTTGCACTCTCTCTCTCTCTCTCTCTCTCTCTCTCTCTCTCTCTCTCTCTCTCTGCGTGGCTATAAATTTTTATTTAATTTTTTTTTAAATTTCTTATCGTCAACATAGTACTATTTCCATGTCGCTCAAATCTATCATTTTGCTTGATCATATGCGGTTAGTGTTTAGCTCGGTAGTTGCTATTCTTGTTTTGCCATGAATGCATTTCTTAGCGCAATTCAGTATTCATTTCAAAATTTATCTAAGAAAAACCGGGTAAAGGGTTGAGAGGTCAGATGTTCTTTTGTTTTGATGTATTTTCTTAGCAATCAAACAGTGGGCTCCATCATTCCTGAATTTCAGAAGACTACAAAGTGTAGAGATACTGCCATTTATGTTCTTTTTTATGTGTTTGTTATTAGTTTCTTAGGGATTCCTTGTATCTTCTGTTTTCTCTCTCTGGGTTTTGAAGTAATTGAGTGTAAATGTGCGTGTGAAGGTTCTAGAGTTGGCCGAAAATGCAGCTCGCGATAACAAGAAGAATAGGATAATCCCATGGCATGTTCTGTCGACAGTGAGGAACAACGAAGAGCTAGGGAAGTTGCTTTCTGGTGTTACCATTGCTCATGGCGGTGCTCTTCCGAACATCAACCCGATTCTATTGCCTAAGAAGACTGACAAGGCTTCGAAAGAGCCCAAATCTCCGGCTAAGGCCACCAAATCCCCGAGAAGGCTTAGCTGCTTTGTCATTGATTGCCAATTTTAACGCCGCTTTTTCCATCTGTATGTAGCATTCTGATTTTAGGATCGTTCATTTTTTTCTTATTTTTGGATTTGTGTTGTTGCTTTTGTAGGTGTAAAATGATGTATTTGAAATATCTCTTGTCATATGGAAATTAATGGATGAAACCTCTCGTTTCAATTTATAATTTGTGTTTTGCATCAATTTATAAATTTATTTTTTTTTCTTTTTAAATATAATGTCATACATTCTTTGAAATGATAACAATATATATGCTAATGGGGCTGAAAGTTAAAAGTGATGAGCATATTTTCCTTTGTAAGGCAATCACTGCTTCCATGTGCTTTATTATTTCTTTTGTCCCCTTTTTCACAGGATACAAATTCTTTCTTTCCTTTTATCTTTTTGGCAATCTTGTACTTTACTTGCATATGGGTTTATGTATAAAATCCCCCAAAAAAAAAAACCTTTTCAAATCTTGTTTGAATTTTTATGATATTGTTCTATTTGGATAATGAAATTGTTTTATTTTATCTCATCATTATAATTTTTTCAAATTTTTATAGAAAATTTAATAAAAATTTAAATTTTGTAAATTTTAAAATAATATTAATATTAATAAATAATATTTTATTTAATTTTTAATTTTCATCTAAAACTATCTCATCTCATTTCACTATCTATATATTTATAATGCAACTTTAGTGCTTTCTTGGACGTGGAAGGGTGGTAATTTCTTTTGATATCCAACAGGGTTGAAATTGATCCTGGGTTCAGTCATCAATGTGAGGATATCAAATTGGGCTATTGGGAGTCGAGAGGACTACATTGAGCGATTTTTCCATTCGAAACTTGAGAACCCCAAATAAATTTCCAATCTTTTTACAGGGAAAGAACTTCAAATTTTCCTAACAATGCAAGTAAGGAGATGTTTGAAGAATGAGATGAGATAGAAATTTTATGAATAATAGTAAGATGATTTATGAATAGTAGTGATATAGTTTAAGTTAAATATTTATTGGATTATGAGAAATGAGAGAAAAAAAAATTGAACAAAATATTATAAAGTTGAAGAGAAACGCTAGGGGTTGAATATGGTGTCGAGTGGAGAAAAAAATAGAACCAACTACAGGTAAGGGTCTCTCATACTCCTCCCCCTTCACTCCCTCTCTCTCTCTCTCTCTCTTACGTTAGAATGAGATGCTTCGCTTCAATGTTACAAGAGAATCGAGATGGAAAATGACATGAAAGAAGAGGAAGAGGTAGAGGAAGAGAAATGGATCAAATCACTAAAAATGGGAGTCTTTAGTTTTGAATTCTAAGTAAACATGCACAAACTTGTTCATTGACAACAATCCCTCCGATTGATCACGATTGGTAAGTTTCTACCTCCGACACACACACACACACACACACACACACACACACACACACACACACACACACACACACACACACACACACACACACACACACACACACACACTCACTCTCACTCTCACTCTCTCTCTCTCTCTCTCTCAAGCCGGTTGCTTTGAGAGAATGCGCTCTCGAATTCGTATGTAACTCTATCATCATCAATATTCCATTGGTGAATCCTGAGCTAGATCTCGAAAACCCTAACCTTAATCATTTTGGGTCTCTGTTTGTGCTTCTCTAAGGTTTTTATAACTAGGATTTTGGTCTAGATTTTGGAAACAAATTTGTAAAATTAGTGAGCTTACCATTTGATTCTACAACTATGTTTTATGCCTTATATTTTCTTTGATTACTAGTTTTAGGTGATTTTGTCCCAATTTCCACTGTCACTTTGATAAGTTTTTGTAAACTCAAGCTCATACTTGAATTTGTGCAATTTTCATTGTCACTGTGATTACTGGCTTTGCATGATTTGAGTAAGCTTAGACCTAAACTTGCTTTGTCATTGTTGTGATATTTGGGTCGTCAGTTGCTGTGATATTTGGTTTGCACAGTTGTGATTTGTGATTTGTTGATTAATGTGTTTTGTACTGTTGGGTCTCTGGTTTTTGTTGTTCATTAGTTATTTGCTTTGTTGTTGAATTATAACTTTGTCTAGCAGCTTTTGGCGTTGATATGCACGGGGTTGTCGTTAGGGCTGTATGTGTAATGTAATGAGACTTTGATCGTGGTTAAATTGAATATTGGAAGTCTACAATCACAAGTGTTGTGCATGGGACTCGATCGATATGACAGGGTAACCCGAATTTCTATCTTTCTTGTGAAAGTTTCACAGAGGCAACCATTTTGCAGTCATTCGAGCTTGTGCAGCACAAGAAAATATTTGTTGTGCTTTGCATGATTTGAGTAAGAAAATGCAAGTTGTGCTCCTTTCCTACGCCTGAAAGATAAAATCACTCAGAGCCCCATGAGAAAATACTTGTAATACTTGGTTGTTATGTGCTTATCTCCTATTTACTTGTCCCCAAAAAAATTACATTGTAGTTTTTCTATTCCTTCTGAAGCTGCTTTTCATTTATTTTGATTGCAGTATTTTTAAAATAAGTGTTTCTGAGTTTGTGTTTACAAAACATTTTTTTATAGGTAAAAGTAAGAATGAATGAAACTTTGAGCATTCTTAGTGTTAGACAAATAACAAAAAATATTTTTTTTTAATATATTTGGGGGAGGGCGGTTTCAAACTCCAGACCTCCATTTTGGAGGTTGAGGGTTATGTCAATCAAGCCACATGCATTTGACAAAGGACAAAAAATATTATAGTTAGAGAATAGACAAAAACCATTACATTTTAAAATTTAACTAGTACAAAATAATACCGTTGGAAAAGACAAATTTTGATAAAAAAAAAAATCGTAATAATTTTGAAAATATTATCGTATCCGCAAAAAAAAAAAAAAGGCTTTGTGTTTAAAATATTTGCTAGAAAGTGATAGTTCAAAACATAAGAAAAAAACAAAAGAGTGAGTAGTTACTATTGTAAAAGTTAGTGAGAGAAAAAGATAATAAAAAAAGAATAGAGAAAAATTATTTTAATAGGATAGAGAAAAAATAAAGAATGAAACGTAGGAGGAGGTTTTTAAAAGAAGAGTAATATTTAAGAGAAAATTAGAAAAAAAAAAAAGAGGATGATTTTTAGCCAAAATTTAGGAAAAATGATGGGGAATCAGATGTGATTGCTCTAACAAACAAATTTACAATTTTTTTTTTCTTTCTCTACATTCTTATTTGAACATTCTAACTTCCCACCTTTAGTCGGTAAACTTGTGTCATTACCTTCCATCAATAAATTTCTTATATTGGTTGATGCTTTTATATATTCAATTGTTTACAAGAGGGAAACACTTGCATGGAAAATATGCTATGCAAATCACCCAATCAACTATACCTTAATTGAAGTACCAAAATACTATTGAGAGAATGATGATTTAAGGGATAATAAATAGAAAAATGCTATATCGCACAACTATTATAAAACACGAAACGCACGAAATAGGAAATGTCCAATTTATCCTTCTTTAAAACAGAACCTTAGTCTGCTCGTTTTTCATTTGGAATAGGACTTCTCGTAGAAGCAAAGGTATATTATACATGTACCTTCATCATTCTCGAGTGTTTTTGGATAACTTTCTAGTTACATATTAATTATGGATGATACTGGGACCGATGTCCCTGACAACAATCCAACGATAAGTGAATTATTTTTTTCTTTTTTTTTTTAATTATTTTCAGTCTCCCCACCTCTATGGTTTCGTGCTCTCCTTATTAAATTACAATGTAGTAGAAGAGCTTCAGACTAGTTTGGATCTCAAAGCCATCTCAATTCATTTCAACCTTTTCAAATTTTAAAATAATAATAATATTAAAAAATAATATTCTAACAATATTTTATCTTCTCAACTCAGTTCAATATTCAAACGCAGTCGTTAAGACTCAAATGGTTCATTTGTTGAAACCATTCATTGGTCTAAACTGGTATCCCCAATTCCGAATGTAATACCAGCAAAAAAAAAAAGGTTGTTTAGTTAAATGACGTGAACAAATTATAAAAACATATACTACTCATCAGAGTAGAAGGAAGTTGGAAAACTGATATAGAATCTGAGTATACTCTAGCTTGCCAAGGCCCCAATAGCACAGTCAATTCATATTGGCTATGGATGGATTAAATGAGTGTTTCTAGAAAAATGTCATAAATTTATGCATTCTCTGACTAAAATAAAACAATAATCAAGAAAGAAGAAAGGCCTAAGAAAGACTTGCATAAACTATTTCGTCACACCCCATCATGCTTAAATAATGTTCAATACAAATTCTAGTTCTTAAAGCACATCAAATAACAAATTTTTTATTGTTCAATAGAAATTTCAGTGGGACAACCAAAAACCATCTAAGTGATGGAAAAAATATCCCTTGCTATTGAGAGGAAAACCTCCACCATGTCTTGATAGCCTCCCACATACAATTTCAAAAACTTGATGTCTTAGTCATCAGCAAGAGTTTGACCCTTAGAGGTAGGCACAACCTAAAAAAAAGAAAATTTCTTTCAAGTCAACAATGTAGAACAATCCATGCAATTATGTGCTCAATTTATGAACTAAAAATCCAGCACAACTGTGAAAAAGAAGCATTTTCTACTAATTGAAGGAAAAAATATAGAACCTACTCCACTAGGCACCAGTGGGTGTTGAACATTCTTCCTGCACAGTTGAAGGAAAAAATTTATTAGTAAGGATTACAGAAGCATAAAAAGACATAATAAAAAATCATACCTTATAAACTGCGCTAACTTGAGTTGGAGGGGTTGGTTGTATTTCATTTGATTCACTTAATTGGATGGGCTGGTAGAAATTAAAAGTGTTGATATAACAAAATCTATACACTAGTAACAAAGTGAATTAAAAACTATAAAGAGAGCTTCAGACCTTTTGTTTCTTACTGTTATTTTTCTTTTTTCTTACATTTAACTCACCAATTTGAATAGTGCAATCAACTTGCTCAATATCATACTCGTTTGAGTGCACACTTTCATTAATTGTTTTTGAAGTCTTATCATGCCCACTTTTAGTAATTTCCTCAACATCTCTTGATGTACCCGTGCTATATGACCCAAATGGTTGGATAATTGGGGGTTACAAAATGAGCGGATATAAAAGAAGGTATTATAATAAATTAATTAACTTTATACATAATATATGATATAAAAGAATGTATTATATTCACCTGACAACTCCATATATAGGGGTAATGTGTGCTTTTGGAAGGAGCATTATGCTTTGTAGGAGTAGCACATGGAGGGGAAGGATAGGGATTTGGATGGGCATTAGGGGTTGGTGGAGCATATAGAGGTTGTGTCCTAACAAATGGTGGAACAAATTGTGTTGACATGACATCATAATAAGTCTAAATAAAAAGTACAAGAAAAAGCATTAGTTTCAATTTTCCAACAATAACAAAAAAAAGGTTCATTAAGTAAATCTAAACTAAACCATCACCTTCATCAGCTTCAACAAGCCATCAAGGATATATTTGACAGGTCATCCTCTTCGTCCATCAAACTATTCAACCAAAAGTACTCATCCTCACTACTCTAGCCATTTATTTCATACAATTAGATAATCAACAATGCTACAAGTCAGAGCCCAAATCCATAAAACACATTTTCTCAATCCAAAATCAAACTAAAATCATATATGTTTTTATCTAATCTATTGGTCTAAGATCTGATTTTTACCCTTCCTTCCAATTTCACATCAAACCCACACAACTAGAAACCATCAAGTCAACTTTAAAATTCAAGGATGTACATAAAAATGATTTCTTTAAGAAAAAAACACTGCAAATCTTGGCCATGGCTGCTTGTATATTTTTTTTCAAATTTTTTAAGTTGTAGGAGGCCTAAAGTAAACACATACAAATAAGATAAAATGGATGCTATCAATTTAGTTAAAAATCACTAAGTACACATATAAATGAAGATAAAATGTAAAGAGAGTAATCTCACATTGTTCAAAAATTTACAGATCATTTACACACGTATTTTACCCAAAAAAATATGTTTACACATTCATTCCCTTACACACATATTACACAGACAGGGAGAGAGAGGTGATTAACTTCTCTTGGACGCGTGAAATGCTGTAGAGGATGAACAATTCGTCAGTGCAGGAGAAAAATATTTCCTTGTTTTCGTTGTTTCATGATCTGGGCAGGAGGATGAGAGACTATACATACGAGGGAGAAAATATAAAAAGTAAAAAGAAGCTTCTTATTTAACTTTTTGTTATTTTGTTATGTATTTTTATTTTATTTTTCCTTTACTTATCCACGTGCGTTTTGTGTAACAAAATGGACTTCCCTGGAGCAGCTCTCTAATAAATATCATCTTTCTTGTTTTATTAAGATCGATAGCAATTCTTGTTTTATTTGGACTAAGTCAAGCTCGATAGCAATTTGCAAATATGTCTGAAGCAGAGTGCAGGATTGTGCTAACCACAGACACTTTCTTCCATATACAGAGTGAGTCAGGTCCTTGGAAGCCACTGGAGATAAGGGCTGGAAGAACCAAACAAAGTTTACCTCAATTTACTGACGAGAAATGATATTATTGAGTGCATAAATACTACACAATTTCTTTGAAAAATATGAGCAAATACGAAATCTATTTGAAAAAAAAAAAAAAAAAACTTAATTTATTAATAATGGACCTCACTTTTTTTTAAAAATGATTACACGGCGTTTGCGCTCTCCACGACTGTATGTAGATTTACTCGATAAGTGAAAAGCTACTAGTCCACTTCGTTTGGCTCTAAACTCTTTTACAAGTAACCATGCATATTCTCATACATATATATTTTTCAGAAGATAAATTAAATTATTAAATTCATTTCTTTTTTCGTATAAGCTTAAGCATTTGAGACATTTGAGACAAATAATGATTTAAAATGATATCAGAGTAAAGGTACTAAGTTTCACCTCCATTTAATTAATATTTCACCTGGCATATGCTTACTAGTCTTGACCTGCATACTGTGTTAGAAAGATGCTAACATATGAAAAGGACAGACACCTCACCACTTAATATTCTACAACCACCCAATCTGTCACCATTTTTTACAGAACTAACGACACACAAAGTGAGAACAATCGACCAACTGCCATTCTTGACATCTCATCCAATTATGCAGAGTGCTGAGAGAATCAAACTTAAACACAAACTGAAAACCCGCGGTATTGACTGCACCTTCAATGAATTCTAGACAAAGGCTTCAGATTGTGGGATTGGGAGTTCATCAACTAGCACTTTTCCATTCCAAAACAGGAGCTTTTTCCTACTCACAAATTCTAGGATCAGACCTCAAATGTGTCTATGCCTCTTACAGAATACATAAATTGTCAGGGTGATGCTTAGAACTTACTGTTCCATTCGAATTGTTCCTTCCCTTATTTCCAGGGTGGGTTCTTCAACTTCGACCTGAACACAAAGAATCCAGTCAGAATATCATGAAATCGAAACAATCTCGAAAGAAAAATAATTGAGATTTACATATTTTCTTCCCAAAAGTATGTTGCATTTGATACAAAGGACATTTGCCACTGTTCTATCCTTCAAATCTCTCCAATAATGTACTGGATCATCAATCACCACGTTGACACTACATATCAAACAAGAAATTCATGACTATTAATTCGAAGGCCTACCATAGAAAAGGTGAGCCATCCTTCAGAAAGATTTGGCTTGGTAGTCAATGCCATTAGAGTCGAGTTTGAACGAGTCCTTGATCAAAAGAAGTTTGATCAAGAGTCCATCTTATTAGAGTTAGGTTTAGCTTTCAAATATAGGTAGAGAAGTTTTATAAATATGGATTTTGTTTACATCAATAGAAAATGCAAACCAAGACAAACAATTATAACATTTTTCAAGGTTCTTATTCTTTTTTCATTTTTTGCCAAGTAAAAAGGGTAAGTGGACGAGACCAGAGTTTGATAGAGGTAAGTCTCATCTCTATCTTGACTGACCATTGTAGCACCCTATATCTATAGAAAATGGTTTCTGTTCATGCTGTTAGAATACTCGCAATACGGTTTACAATAGTTTTTACAGTGTCATAATCATATTCAATATTTGGATTCCTGTTTGTTGCTATAAAAACGTCTGCGTGTCACCTTCTACAATATATTTTGGGTCAAGCTTCTGTCCCATGTCGATTTTGATATTGGAGGTTGTGTCAGGCTTCCTGCTTTTCTTACATATATTTGTGTTGAAAGTTGTATTGATCTTCCTTTAACCCCTGCTAATTTCCAGGATTTTGTTTTCCTCTAAAAAATAAGTTTTGCAGTTATTACATCTGTGGCTAAGATTTTAGGACAGCTTAAAGGATATTGTTTGCTACCGGCCTCACAGAATTGTGACACATTGACCTATTTCAATATCCTGAACTGAATAATTAACCACAGACCAAATATGCAACTTCCAATGCTTGTGCTGAATTAGAACTAAACCCTAGGATGGCAGCGATTCAATCTACATATAAGTCTTCTCAGCAAACAAGAATTAGTCATTAAATCAAAGAATGTATATAGACTGAAGGAGGCTCTCAGATTTCGTTCCAATGCATATATGTCAAGGTGAACAAACAGCAGTGTGGTGAACAAAATGCAAAGATTAATTGCATTGAATGAAGTTTGAATATCTTACACTTTTTCGAAGAAGATGTTCACAAGAGTCTGCAAAATAGAATGCGAACGACAGTAAGTCAAAAGAAGTCCTTGTCAAAATAGTGTAATAAACAAAGATACATGATCATAGTGAACAAGTCACAAACACACTGCTTGATGGAAGTGAAAAAAGAAATTTGCTACTTATCATCATTTCAAAATCCCTTGATGCTATTACTTTGATGTCACTTCAGGAGATGACAAAATAATAATAAAAGTTAAAAGGATGATAGATAGCATTTTCATTAAAATTATACCGATAACGATTGTGTTAATAATATTAAGTTCTTTCACAGTCCAGGACAAGAAATAACTGATACCAAAAGGTTTCACTAGTTCCATAACAAACAGTATTTTCTAGTTCTTTTCTTTCCCTTTTCTATAATTGAAAAAAAAAAATTAAACAAAATAATTCCACTGTTATCTATATCTTTTATTCTAAAAATGTGAGTATTAGTTTTTAAGTTAGATTTCAATTTTGATCAACTCTGAGAAATCGAAGTTAGATTACACATAGTCAGTATGTGCTTTAAAGTTAGATAACAAACTTGATAAGTTGCATTTCAAAACACTATTTCTAAATTATGCACAAAAAAGACCATCAATTTAAAAAAAAAAGGGAAAAAAGAAAGAAAGAAAGAATCCATCAATGGTACAAAGTCTCATTTCCAAAGACCTTTCTTTGAATGTATATCACTATGAAAGAAAACCCTGAAGAAATAAGAACTGTAACAGACTTTCTCAGAAGTTCAGAGACATTGCATGAGACAGATACGAAAAAGTGGCCAACAAATCAACACAAACACAAGAGGGAGAGAAGAGATTTTTTTACACTAGAAAGAAAATCTTGGGCCGATGCAATGTGCGTTTGGCATGAACGGCACAAGTAGAACCTCTTATCAGGAGTTTGATCGTATTCAATGAGATAGAGCCTCCCCATCTGGAACCTGTTTGCTCAAAGAGCTCTGAAACTGCAAGTTTTCTGAGTACTTAAAGAAAATGCTGCAGCTGCAAACAAAGAAACAAGGTCATATTTCTCTGCAAATATTGAAGCCAGAAATAGAGGTAAGAAAGAATTCAAGATTGTGATTGAGTACTATACTTACCAGTCTATGTTGTTCAGAAGTGTTCACCCAATTGCAACCTTCCAACTCTCGTACTTGCAGAATTGGACAAAGGCCAACGCACAACTTCCACACTAAGAAAACAGGGTAAAAGTTCTAGACTGTAAATGATCAGGAAAGTATGCTTTTTATTTTTTTATTTTTCGAAATCATATTTGCAATCACTGAATACGCAAGTATCGTATAATTTTTTTTGAAAAAAATAAGTAAATATAATATCTATATAAAAAAAATAGTAAATCTTATTCTTTTTTAAAATAATTATATAGTATTATACACTCTACGACTGTATGTAACATTATTCTATTTTTCCTATGTCCATACAGAATGGAGCAAGTTGTCCTAGAAATGGGAAGACTTATATAAGGATATTTGGAAATAATTTTCATATCATTTAATCTCATTTCATTATCAAATATTATTCAAACACAAATACTTTCAAACTAATCATTACAACATTTTCAATCTAATTATTTCAACTTTATCAAATTTTCAAACAAAAAAAATCCAAAATTTTCAAATTCCAAAATACTCATTTTATTCTCAAATATTATTCAAACACAAATACTTTCAAACTAATTATTACAACATTTTCAAACTAATTATTTCAACTTTATTAAATTTTCAAACAAAAGAAATCCAAAATTTTCAAATTCCAAAATAAAAATACTATTTTAATAATATTTTAACTTTCTAATATTTTTTATTATTTAACTTTTTCTCTCATTTTCTAAAATCTAATAAATATTTAACTCAAAACTATCTTACTACTATTTACAAATCATCTTAATACTATTTATAAAATTATCATCTCATCTCATTCCTCAACCATTCATAGTTGGGATAAAACAGACCGGTCTAGCTCATTGGGAGTCTATCACCAAGAACAAATGAGGTAAATTGACTCCCTCACGTAAAAGGAAAAAACATCATAAGGAAGAATGACTCAATTGTTCTAAAAAATTTAAGACCTCTATCCCTTACCAAAAACCACCCACCAGTTTCATTAAAGACCAAGTTTAACATTCCTGGCAATTTCTTCTTCTCGAGAACATTGTTTCAAACACCAACACCTCAAGCAAATAGGATTTACTAATCAGAAATTATCAATTGGGAAAAAACATCATTCAAGTCACAAAATTCACGCTAAAACTGAACAGAACACTAAAATGTTGGGGAAAGAGCTATTCGATCTCATTTATACCGTATACAAACCGGATTGAGCAGATGCAACTTCATCATATCCAAAACAGTGTAAGTCTTATGGTATGGTTTAAGAGAAGGCAAAGGAAAGCAAAATTAAAGAACATTCACTAGCCACAACCCAGATTCAAATCTGTACAAAGCATTCTGGTATGAGAGTTTCACACCAACTGGAAAGCCACCCACCACCAATGAAAACCTTGACTTCACGTATACTTTCTTTAGATTACTGGAGAATCAAACTTCATTACCAAACCAGAATAAGAGCGGGGGGAAATAGAAGGAGAGAAAGAAAAAAGAAACAGAGGAGAAGAACCCATGCAGTAACTGCATGTTCAATGACTTGTAGATGAAGTCTTCATACAATGTTCTTGTAATCTGTGTAATCTGCCCATTCAAATGTCATTGGGTGGTTACAGCTTCTCTTCATCCACTAGCTGATATCCATTCCAATGCAGGAGCTTGTCCCTGCTCAAAAATTCTTGGATCAGACCCCCAAATATATTAATGCCTTCTATAGACCCCCAAATGTTCATATCATTCGGAGAACTTACATATCAAGCACAATTCTTGCTTCTCTCATATCCGTGGTGGGCTCATCAACCTGAACCTGAAAATAAAGAATTGGTTAGGAGCATAGTCACATCAAGAAATCAAAAGAATAACAAAATAAAATAAATATTAATTTACATATTTCCAGCCCAATTCCGCATTGCATTTCGTACAAAAGACATCTGTCGTTGTGCAATTCAGAGACCTATCGTGATGTACTGGGCCCGTCAATCAGCATGTTGACACTACATCTCAAATATACGTCGTAAATTTGACATTAATACAAATAAGATAAAATTTTATGAAGCTATGCCGTTGTTTGTAATTCAAGGTATAAAAGGTGTAAAATGCAGGATATGCCCTTCCTACTGGCCTAGCATCTATTAATTTTTGGAGAAAGTTGTAGCTTGTCCTTGCACACCCTTGCCAGTTTTCAAAAACTTTTTCGCTCTAAAATGAAGTGTTGCAGTTGTTACCAATGAATCCAAGATTTTAGCACAGCTTAGAGGACATTGTCTGCATTCAATTTCACAGGATTGTGTCATACATAGACCTATTTCAATACCCCTAAACTTAATAATTAATCTTGGACAAAACAAAACTCCAGAGATGACAGGGTCAAGACCAACATTTTCAACATGTAGCAAGATTCTTAACCTTGTTGCTCTCGTGATGCAAAAATATAGTTCTTCTACAAAAACTAATGCTATATATTATAGCTAAGGTTGTAAATTGACTGAAGAAGATTTGTTGTTTTTTTATAGGTAGATTTGTTGAAGCTATTAACACTGTATCTTAGATTTTAGGACAGCTTTATTTGCATCTGGTAAGATTTTTTGAGCTTTTGCGTTTGTAACAGAAAATATAATTCTTCCAAACGAATGACAAATCTTAATTAAAGCAAATATAGACAGCAGAAGACTAGTTGTATATTAAAGCATGTGCAAAGATGAATGAACAGCACAGTGGTGATCGAAATACATAGATTAATTGCATTGAACGATTTATGAATATCTTACACTTTTTCAAAGACGCCAAATTTTGTCATAATAGTCTGCAAAATTCACAGCAAACATGGGTAAGAAAAAAGGATCTGCTTTTCAAAACATGGTTTTTTTAAATAAGCAATAATTCATGCGTGGTGAGGAAAACAAGAAACAGGATTATAGCAAACAAATCAAAAAGAGGCAAACTACTCGTGGGCTAGAAAATAATAATTATTACATTATAACCCAATAACAGGATTATCTCTCTTGGTAATTTCAGAACAAATTTATTTTCTAGTTTTTTCAGTCTTCTGGATGTTAAATACCATTGGATGGGTTACTTTTTATCACCAGAGTTCCCCTGACATTAGCACCATTTTCGAGTCAATTTAATCTCAAATAATTTTGATCTTTTACATGCTATCCACTCCAAAAATTATCCAAATGTCAAATTCTCACTATGGATTTTCCAAGTTGAACATTGTCACTGATTTTTTTTTTTGCTGTGCTATTAACAACAAATTACGTGCATATCCCCTGTTGTTTTTCTTTATCATAATTTCATCTATGATAGACTTCTTTCTCAGAGGAAGATCAAAACACAAAGTGTGTTCACCTCGTATTCTAAGAATGCTAGAAAAGTCGAGGATCAAAAAAACTAGAAAAGTAATTTATACCTTTTCTATACACAAACAAAAGAAAAGAGAACCATACTCCTTTACAAATATATAGTATTCTAGAGAAACACTATCAAGGAAGTTATTAATGAGCAGAACAGAAGGGTCACAGGAGATCTAGAGATTGAAAGAGCATTCAGCCTCTATTTTGGAAATCTGTTTTGTTCTACTAACCCATCCAGTGACGAGATAGAAGAATGTTTGAGATGCATAGAGCCAAAGGTGACAAAGGAGATGAATGAAATGCTGTCCAAAAGGTTCACTAGTATGGAGATTGAGGAGGCTTCGAAACAAATGTCCCCTTTGAAGTCACCTGGTCCTGGAAGAATAATTTCTTATCCCAGGCTGGCAAAGAAGTTCTGATCAAGGCTGTGCTCCAAGCCATACCTTCTAATGCCATGAGTGTGTTCAAGCTGCCGCTCAAACTCTGCAGTGAGATTAATACTTTGTTTTCCAAATTCTGGTGGGGGAAGCAACAGATGGAAGGGGGGATTCAATGGAGGAAATGGGAAAAGATGGTTGGGCAAAAAGAGAAGGGAGGCTTAGGCTTTAGGGACTTGAGCAGTTTTAATCTAGCTCTATTAGCAAAACAAGGATGGAGGCTCCTACAGTTCCATAACTCCCTGGCATCAGTAGTGTTTCGAGAGAAGTATCTAAAAAATGCTAATTTTCTAAATGTCAGGGTTGGAGAAGTATATGAAGTGCAAGAGACCTTATTAAGGAGGGTTGGAGATGGAAAGAAAATCAAAATTTGGGGTGATAAATGGTTGAACTCCACTCTTTCACTCTCAATTCAGCCACCAAATACAGTGCTCATGAAAGATTCAAAAGCAGCTGAACTGCTGTTAGAAGACAGAAAAGAATGGAATGAAGATTTGATTAATGTTGTTCCTATTGGGTGGAATGAGAGAGGAGAAGAAATTCCATTTGGTTAGATGGGAGACTGTATGCGCTCCAGATGTGAATGGGGGGTTGAGTGTTTGTAATTTGAGAATTTTCAATAAAACTTTATTGGGAAAATGGCTATGGAGATATCATCTGGAGGGGGGTCATTGTGGAGGGATACTATTGATGCTAGATATGGGGTAGATTGGGGTGGGTGGTGCTCTAAGGAAGTAAACGGGAACTATGGGGTGGGTTTATGGAAGTATATAAGGAAGGGGTGGCCATGTTTTGTAAATCAAGTTTGCTTTGTAGTTGGTGAGGGCAGTTGTATCAGATTTTAGAGGGATGTGTGGTGTGGAGTCCAGGCTTTGGAAAGGGTTTTTCCGACCTTATACTGTATTGCAGCTGATAGGGAAGCTTCAGTGGCTGATGTAAAAAGGGATCTACATGATTGGGAATTATCTATTGTTTCAGAATTTTTCAGCTTATTATATTCCACGGAGATCCCAGTGACATAGCGAGATAGTTTGAAATGGAGGTCTAATAACCATAAGTTATGTACAGTCAAGGTGTATTATAGCATCTTGACAACACAACTTGAGATTACTCCGTTCCCTTGGAAGAATATTTGGAGGGCTCGTGTGCCCCTTAGAGTAGCTTTCTTCGTTTGGAGTGCAGCTCTTGGGAAGATACTGACCACGAATAACTTGAGGGAGAGAGGATGTGTAGTATTGGACTGGTGCTATTTGTGTAAGAAGAATGGAGAATCTGTGGACCATCTATTACTACATTGTGAGGTAACAAGGGTGTTGTGGGATGAAATCTTTCTGAGGGTTGATATTGCCTGAGTTATGCCTATGTGGGTGGTGGATTTGTTGGGATGTTGGTCAAAGCTGCAAGGTTGCAATCAAGTGGTATCAGTGTGGAAGATGATTCTGTTGTGTATTATGTGGGTATTTGGACGGAAAGGAATGTCCGTTGTTTTGAAGATAAGGAACGCACAAGTACTAAGTTGAAGAATTTTTTTCTCCACACTCTAATGTGTTGGTTTTCCAATATTGTATTAAATGGGGACAAGGATTTATCGCCTTTAGAATGTCTTTAGGAGTTCCTTTGTATACGTCCCGTGTACAAGGATTACGTTTATTTCATTCATATATATAATATCTCTCTTTTTTACTGATCAAAAAAAGAAAGAAAATCAAAATTTGGGGTGATAAATGGTTGAACTCCACTCTTTCACTCTCAATGCAGCCACCAAATACAATGCTCATGAAAGATTCAAAAGTAGTTGAACTGCTGTTAGAAGACAGAAAAGAATGGAATGAAGATTTGATTAATGCTGTTTTTGAGAAAGAGGAAGCAGAGCAGGTCCTGAGCATTCCACTTGGCAGAGGTTGGACAGAGGACAAGGCAACATGGGGGCCTTCAAAGAAAGGGGTTTTTACTGTCAGAAGTGCATATTTCTTGCAACTTGAAATGAAAAGAAGGTGCAAAGGAGAATACTCTATGGAGAAACAGGTGGACAGCAGGTGGAAGTGTATTTGGAATCTAGAAGTACCAAATATGGTTAAGATTTTCCTATGGAAGGCAGCAAACTAGTTATTACCTACTAAGAGGAATCTGTTTCTTAGAAAGATTGTCAAGAATCCTTTATGTCCAATCTGTTTTAGATATGAAGAATCGGTTATACATGCACTTTGGGAATGTCCAGCAGCAAATGATGTATGGGCAAATGGCTTGAGTGGTGTAACAAGTGGAAGAGGGAGGGTGGTGATTTTCTGATGTAACGGGGAAAGATGATGGAAGTTTTCGAGAAAGCTAAGTTAGAGGAGGCCACTGTTATCCTTAGGAAATTCTGGCTGAGAAGAAACACCTTTGTTTTTTATAATTGACTCACATGCCCAAGAAGACTGTTATCCACAGCTATTAAGACACTGGAGGAGTTAAAGAAAGAGAATATAAGGATATTACTGAAGATCAGCAAGCTGTAGTGCCTTTTACTAAGTCTAAATGGGTTTGACCTACAGTAGACTTTGTGAAGGTTAATTGGGATGCATCCTTGAATTTGAAGAAGAGGAGAATGGGGATGGGGATAATCATTAGAAATGAAGATGGAAAGGCACTGCTTGCTGTGTGTGATAGTATAAGGAATGTGCAGACACCGGAAGTTGCATAAAGCATAGCTCTGTGGAAGGCAATGCAGATTTGCAATGAACTCAATATACATAAAGTTATCTTTGAAGGGGATGCGAAGGCAGTCATCATGGCTGTGAAAAGTGAAGAAGAAATTTTGTCTCTTGTTGGTCCGTTGATTGATGATATTAGAAACGTTTTTAAGCATAGGAAGGACTGGTTTTTACAGTTTGATTATAGGGAAAAAAAATTTGTTGCTCACAATTTGGCTAAGGCTGCTTTTCACTTAGTTCAGGAAAAAGTTTGGATAGAAGAAGTTCCAGACTTCTTAGTTAATAGTTTGGAATTTGATAGAAGATGTATACATGAAACACAATTATAATAACTGAGGTTTCTTTAAAAATAAAATATATATATATATATATATAGTATTCTAAGAATGCAAGTATTTGGTTTTCAAAGTTCAATGAACTCCTAGAAACCGAAGTTAGATTACAGATATTCAGGATTGGTTTTCAAGGCTAGATTACAATTTGACCAACTCGTTGAAAAGTAGATCAAGATAACACAAACTACGTCCAGTATAAAGACGCCAGATTGGCATCCTCAAACGCTGGTTCGAAACTATGAGGCATTTCCAAAACGCAAGTCATATCTTGGAAGCATGTCCCGAAGAATAAAATTCACAGAAAGAATCCCAACAAGGGTTTAAATCTAATTTCCAATAACCTTTCTTGGTACGCATAACACTATCCAAGAAACCCTGAGGCCTGAAGAATTAGGAAAGATAACAATGCCTATATTGTCAACCAAAAAGCAGGTCATAAAGAATCCCAACGAGAGAGAGAGAGAGAGAGAGAGGGAGATAGGTTACCTTACAAAGAACATCTTGGGCCACTGCAAGGTGGGTTTGGCATAAACGGCACACGTAGAACATCTTGCCAGGAATCTGATCGTATTCAATGAGAAAGGGCCTCCCCATTTGAAATTTTTCTGTTCAAAGAGCTCTGGAACTTCAAGTGGTATGAAAAGTACATGAAAATATTGCAGCGGCACTAAACATGAAGAGCGGGGATGTGAGGAACCAGAAAGATAGCCAAGAAAGAATTCAAGAGGTTGGGTAAGAAACATACCAGTCGACGTAGTTCGGCCGCGGGTTTAGAGAGGTTATGGGTTGAGTTGTGAGTTGGGAAGAAAATATATAGCAGTGTTTATCAATCGTTTAACAGAGTTCACAGCTGATTTTTAAACCAATCCCATATAATAAGGTCTAAGGATTCAGAAATTAGTAAATGACTCTGCACCCCGTGATTGTGCATGAACCCCAAGCAATCAACAAATAATTGAAAAATAAAAAGGAATCCCAAAATCTTTGTTTTTTAATTATTGATAAGAGGTTTAGAAATTAGAATGAAGGAAAATATAAAAATATAATTTACACACGAAGTTCTCGTTCTTCCACTTCCTCGAATATTACATAATTTTCGAACTTAGTTTTCTTAACAAACAAATGAAATTCAGAAACTCAAAACAAACCCAAAAACAGCTTTGAATCATTACACAGTTGCTTTTATGAGCCAAGAACTTCAATGACAGCAGATTACCCACAAAGCCACCAAATTGCCATCTCAGAAAAGATGTACAATTTCTACTTTACAAGAACACCTAAACAGAATGGTGGTCTATGGACTGCGACGATTGGGATTTACGTTGTTAATACTCAAAACCAAAAGCGATGGTTTTCAAATCACATAATCGATAAGAACTCAGAATTTATCAATTGGGGGTAAAATCATTCAAATCACTGCATTGGTCCTGAAATGGAAGGAAAAACTTATGCGTGGAGCCAAAAAGCTATTGAATTCATTTCTGCCTTACAGATAAACGGGATCGAGTAGATCCAACTTCTGCACAAAAAACCAAAACAAAAGAAGACAAAAGATACAGCAATTAAATTAATTAATCTACGAACCCTAACCCTAAACACAAACAACCAGCAAGTCCATCATCAACCAACACCACCTACGTCTAAGAGCTAGTAAACTTGGTGACCGCCTTGGTCCCCTCAGAAACGGCGTGCTTGGCGAGTTCACCAGGCAGCACGAGACGCACCGCCGTCTGGATCTCCCGAGAGGTGATGGTGGGCTTCTTGTTGTACCTCGCAAGCCGAGAAGACTCTTGGGCGAGCTTCTCAAAGATATCATTAATGAAGCTGTTCATGATCCCCATGGCCTTGCTGGAGATCCCAATATCAGGGTGGACCTGTTTTAGCACCTTAAAGATGTAGATCTTGTAGGTCTCAACACTCTTCTTGGTCCGCTTCTTCTTCTTGTCCGAGGCGCCGGCTCCTCCTTCCTTCGGGAGCTTCTTTCCGGCCTTGGGCTTCTTCTCGGCTGGAGCCTTCTCCGCAACCGTCGATTTCTTCTCCTCGGCGGGCTTCTTCTCGGCGGGTTTCTTCTCTGCTGCTTTGGGAGCCATAATGATTTAACGGGAAATGAGATGATAAACGTAGAAGAAAAGAAATCAGGGGAAGCTCTCACGATTGAGGTTGTGTGTAAATTAAATGGTCCATGAATGAGAGTTTATATAGAGAGGATAAGTGGATTTTATTGGATAAGATTGGTTCTCACGGATCGATGATTTGGCATCTGTTTGGGCCGTTGAATAGAAATTCTTTAAGGAACGATTGACTTGACGGCCGAGAATCGTTGAAACTTGCGGAGCTCGAATTTGGTGACGTGGCTCAGTTGCGGATCAGCGAGCTGGCAATTGTTTTGGCCGTAAATGGCTATCGAGCGGACTCACAAATCAACGATCAATATTCTTTTAGCTTTGCGAAAATTTTCAGATTCGTTTCGTGTTTCGCTCGCGCGGCAACCTTGAAAAATGACTCGGGGAAGCGCCTTCTTAAATTGTTTTCGTTCTTTGTTTTTCTACTCATTTCGCACTCAAATTAGCCATTTGAGAGCATTATTATTGGATTAGTTAAAAATTAAATTTAATGAGAATTGAACTATTAAGTCAGTAAATTATTCATATTGAATTAGTTATATTCCAAATATAGCTACAATAATATCAAAATTAATTTTTAAATTTGGAATACACTATTCATTCATCAAATTTCTTTTATATTATTTATTTCTCTCCTTTTAATATCAATTATGTATCTCTCTATTTTAAATGATAATTAAAAAAATATAATTAGAATATAATTACTAATTAATATATAATATTATGAATAGTAAAATATGATAAAATAAAATAAATTCATAATTAAAAAAATTAAAAAATTTTCAAAATTATTAATTACTCATTACTATATAATGAATAAATGGATAATCTAATTTAGAAATTTGATGTGAATAGTCAAAGTTAAATTCATCTTATATTATTTTATTGTCATATAATAAAAAAATGACTATTCCAATGTAGAAACTTATGTAAATGTAATAGCTAAATACTAAATTCATCTTGCATTCATAAAAAATGTACTTTAACTTTAGCTAATCTAATGAAAGTGCTCTGAGTTATCGAACAGAAATTTAAGGCTGACTTATAGAGTTAGATGAGATGAAAATTTTGTAAGTAGTAGTGAGATAATTTAAATTGAGTATTTTTTGAGTTTTAAGAAATGAGAAAGAAAAATTGAATAAAAAATATTATAAAGTTAAAATATTATTAGAAAATAGTTTTATAATATTATTTTGTTTGGAGATTTTATAAAGTTAGAATTATTTTTTATTTTTTATTTAAAAATTTGAAAAATTTGCAATGATTATTTTGAAACTTAGGATTGTTTGAGGTTGCATCAAAGTCATAAAAAGTTCTTAAATAATCTTAAAAACTCTTTAATAAACAAATTAAGTTGTTTGGATGTTATATATTAAAAATTTTATTTAAACATTAATTTTAAATAAGTTAATTTTGATATTTTTCTACAAACATATTTTTACAATTCAAATTTTAAAAAAATTGTGAACGGCAAAAATACTCATAACTTTAAGGTAATTATAATTTTCAAACTTTTAAATATATAGTCATAATTTTAAAAGAAATAAAAAAAAACTTAATAATCGTTATTTCTATCTGAGAAATCACTTTTTTAAGAATTTTAAAAAGGTCAAAAATCCATTTTTTAAAAATACACCAAATTGAATTTTTTATTGAGAAGAAGAAGTTCCTGCAAATAATGTTACATTTAAAAAATATATATACCGTAACTAACTTTAAAAGCATTTTAAGTACATATTTACCAAAGAGTCGCTAACTTTTTTTATAGGACTACAATTAAAAACGCTATTATGAAATCCGAAACAAGCACTAAACTAAAAAATTATGCAAATTTTGCATATAGAGCACTCCTAATGGCTCTTATAAAATATACATTTCTTTAAAATATAAAAAAATATGGTTAAAGTCTCTTTCATTAAATCATTTATTCTATTTCTATTTTATATTCAACTGTGTAAATCTTCTACATGTAAAGGTTACTGCTCATTATTTTAAATAATTTTTTTATTATTTTTCTCTCATTTCATCTTCTTTTATTTTTATCTTATTTTCATTTTAACCTTTTTATCACTTTTGCATAGGCCACACTCTCTTATTTCTCATTTACTCTCTAGCACTCCGTTTATAGTCTCTTCGACTTTTATGCATGCAAAAGTTTTGATATTGTTAATAATAAAGACATGTATTTTTTTATCATTTTACTATTTTTTAAAATAATTTAAAATATTACATTATCATAAAGAAATATTATAAATGTCAAAATATATGATGTATAGAGAAATATTTGAAATATATGATGCGTAGATAATATAATATTTGAAATAAATAAAAAATATTAAAAAGTATAATATTTAAATGATATAAAGAAAAAATAAATAAGCTGATGTATGACGTGTTGTAAAGCTAGTATGTAAAATTAAAAAAAAAAGTGAGTTTTGAATCATTTTACACCTTCAAAATGATTTCAGGTATGTCTTTGGAAGAACATCTTGATGAGTTCAACAAAATCATCTTGGATCTTACAAATATAGACATAAGTATAGATGATGAGGATCAAACTATTCTGTTATTGAGTTCTTTAGATTTTTCTTATGCAAACCTCAAAGAAACCATGATGTATGGTTGAGAGAGTCTGTCATTTGAAGAAGTACAATATGTTTTGCACTCAAGAGAGCTGCAAAATAAAACTGAGGTAAAAACAAAACTGGAGAAGGTTTGAATATAAGGGGTAGGTTTGAAAAACCAAGTCACAAGAGAAAGAACAACAAAACAAGATCAAAATCTAAAGGAAAGCAACTAAAGTGTTTCATTTGTCACAAGGAGAAGCATTTTAAAAGAGACTATCTTGAAAGGAAACAACAAATCCAAGGATGAGGGCAAGTCAGCTGTTGTTTTAGATGGTTATGACAGTGCAGAAGTTTTAAAGGTCTCAGAAGTAGATTATGGAAATGAATGGATCCTAGACTTAGGGTGCTCATTTCACATGTGCCCCTCTAGGTCCTAGTTTGAGACTTTTAGAGTTTTGGATGGAGGTCAGGTGATTCTAGGAAATAACAAATCTTGTAAAATTCTAGGAATTGGGTCAGTGAGATTGAAACTGCATGATGGTATGAAAATAGTGCTTAGATAAGTAAGATACATACCTGAGTTAAATAGGAACTTAATCTCTTTAGGAATGCTTGACCAATCTTGTTGCACCTTTAAATCAGAATCTGGTACACTAAAGGTTTCGAGGGGAGCTCTTGTAGTGATGAAGGGGGTAATTAAGAATAGACTCTACACACTAATAGGCAAGACAATAAGTGGTGAAGAATTCCCAGTCTAACACAGAATGGGAGACAAGGTTCTCTTATGGCATAGAAGGTTGGGTCATGTCAGTCAACAGGGTCTACAAGAACTTGAAAAGCAAGGTTTATTGGGGGAAGGAAAACTTGGGAAGTCTAATAGAGTCAATTTCAAAACAGCAACACACCTAACAAAGCAGACTTTGGACTACATTCACTCAAATTTATGGGGTCCAGCAAAGGTAAACTCTATGGAAGTGCCAAGTATTTTCTGACTATTATTGATGACTACTCAAGGAATGTATGGTTATATACTCTGAAAAATAAAATTGACACATTTGCTAAGTTCAAAGACTAGAAAACACTAGTTGAGAATTAGGTTGGCAGGAAGGTTAAGAAGTTGAGAACTGATAATGGGTTAGAATATCTATAAAATGACTTTAAGGAATTATGTAAAAGGGAGGGGGTGGCTAGGCACAAAACAGTGAGGGAAACCCCTCGACAAAATGGCTTGGCTGAGAGGATGAATAGAATCATTTTGGAAAAAGTTAGGTGCATGCTATCAACATCTGGGTTGCTTAAAACTTTATGGGTTGAGGCAGCTGTTACAGCAGTATACCTCATCAATAGATGTTCATCCTCAACCTTATGTTTCAAAACCCCACAAGAGATGTGGTCTGGAAAACCATATGGATATGCCCACTTAAAAGTATTTGGATGTGTTGATATGCACACTCCAAAACTGACAAGTTGGAACCATGTGCACTCAAGTGCATCTTTGTGGGATATCTAGAGGGTGTTAAAGGCTATAAATTGTGGATTAATGAACCTGGAGGGCAGAAATGTATAATTAATAGAGATGTAACATTCAACGAGAAGCAAATGGCTGGAAAGAAAGAAAATTCAGAATGTCAAGAGGAGTTACCTACCACTGCTGATATGCATCTTGAGGTGGAGCAATCAATGAACTCACCTTGTAATCATGAAACTTGGGTTAGAAAAAATGAGGACTCAAGTTCAGAGGTTTGAAATCGAGGTGGATAGAATACTTATCAACTAGCTCGAGACAGAGAAATGAGAGTTATAAGAACCCCACAGAGGTATGGACAGGCTGAATTAACTACTTTTGCTCTTATTGTTGCTGAGCAGGAAACTGAAATGGAACGTGGATCCTTTAAGGAAGCCATGGCTAGCAAAGAGGCAGACATATGTATGTTTGCAATGCAAGAAGAAATGGAGTCTCTAAATAAAAATAAAACATGATAAATGGTTCCAAAACTCAACTCAATAGGGCATACCAAGGGTTGAACTACCTAGGCACAAAGCTAGGTTAGTAGCTAAAGGATTTACACAAAGAGAATGAGTGGATTACAATGAAATCTTCTCCCCTGTAGTTAAACATAGCTCAATAAGATTGTTACTCTCTTTTGTGGCTTACCAAGACATGCATTTGGAACAACTAGATGTTAAGACAGCCTTCTTGCATAGTGAACTTGAAGAAGTCATATACATGCAACCACCTTAAGGCTTCACTATAGAAACCACAAGGAATCAAGTGTGCTTGCTAAAGTTATCACTTTATGGAGCTAAACATTCCACGAGATAGTGGTATAAAAGGTTTGATTCCTACATGATTAAAAATGGTTCAAACATAAGCAGCTATGACAATTGTGTATATTACAAGCCACATGAAGGAAATCCAATATATCTAGTACTATATGTGGATGGCATGCTCATTGCTTGTAAGGATAAAAACAAAATTGATGAAGTCAAGAACATACTGAAATCAGAATTCGAGATGAATGATATGGCCCCAACAAAGAGGGTTTTGGGAATGGAGAGAGTAAGGAAAAGGGAGAAAAGGCTTATCTACCTATCTCGAAAATCATACATTTCAAAAGTTATCAACAGGTTTGAAATGGATCAACTAAAAACAATCAACACTCATATTGGACAACATGCTAAACTGTCAGTTACTCAAATGTCAGAAACAGATGAGGACAGAGAATTTATGAAGAAAGTTCATTATGCTAGCATGGTGGGAAGCATCATGTATGCCATGGTATGCACTAGGCCTGATCTAACTTATGCAATTGGCTTAGTTAGCAGGTTTATGAGCAATCCAGGAAAGCCACATTGACATGCTATCAAAATTCTTTTTCAATACTTATCTGGTACAAGATGTTTGGGACTGAAGTTTGGAGAAAACAAGCAAGTAGGATTTGAATTACAAGGTTTTGTGGATTCAAATTATGCAAGAAATTTGGACTCAAGGAAATCCTTAATTGGTTTTGTGTTCATTGTTTTTGGAGGAGTAGTCAGTTGGAAGGCAAACCTACAAACAGTGGTAGCCTTATCAACAAATGAAGCTGAATATATTATTATGACCGAGACAATAAAAGAGGCTATATGGTTAAAAGGAATATCTCATGAATTAGGCATGGTTAATGGTAGTGTCACAGTCTACTGTGATAATCAGAGCACTATACATCTAGCCAATAATAATGTCTATCATGAGAGATCCAAATATATAGATGTTAGATTATATTTCATGAGAGACATCATATCTGCTGGGAAGATTGGGGTGGAAAAGGTTCCTACATAAGACAACCCTTCTAATATGATGACAAAATCATTACCTACAATCAAGTTTAGGCATTGCCTAAACTTGATTAACAAGGGAAATTGTTAAGTACCCATTAGGGGGAACTTGCAGGAACAACCAAGATGAAGAAGTTAGCTTACAAGGACTAAATGCTTGCCAAGGTCGAGATTTGTTAAATGAGATGTCAACTAGTTAGATCCTTACACATGTCAAATGAAATGAAGTTTGCAACCAAATGTAAAACTCGAGTAAACAATTTGCTCTAAGGTGGAAGACTGCATGGTCATTATGTGTAAATAGGGGTGCTACCCGCATGGTGCGGGGCAGGGGCACCCCCTCCCCATCCCCGCCCCGCACCATGCCGGTGAAGGGGTTTCATACCCCGCCACGCTACCAGGGGGTAGGGTAGAAACCGCATCCCGCCCAGCCCCCGCTCAACCCATTGTCTAAAATTTTTTTTTTTAGTCTAAAAATATTTTTAGAATCAAATTATAATATAATTTAAAATATAAATTGAAATTTATACATTAAAAAAATACAAACTCATTAAAGTTATATTTTGGATTGTCTTGACCTAGGAGGCCAAGGTAATACATTAACTTGAAGTTAAATTCAAGTTTTTAACAAATTGTATATATTTATATAAATTACTTATATAAATATTATAAATTATAAATTTTTACATTAAAAATGGAAGTAGTGCGGGGCGGGAGGCAGGGCCCCACTAGGGTCAATCCTCCCCTTGCCCCCGCATGGGCGGTGCGGGGTAGCCCGCCCGCCCTCCCTTGCCGGGGCGGGGCCCAGCTGCTCACCCCTATGTGTAAAGTCTATATAAGAGGTTCTCTGTGATTCATTTATACACAATGTAATGCAGCAAGTGAGACAGGGAGGGAAAAGAGAGAAAACACGAGTGATTAGACTTTCTGTCAAGAAAGGTTTCATGAGAGGTGTTATCTTGTAATACTAATATATGTACTTGAATGATTTGCAATAATGAAAAGCTCATAGCTGTTCTTATCGTGGATGTAGATCATTAGGATCTACATGCATTTTTCTATTGTTTTCAATTATTTAAGTTTTTTGTGGAGTTCTTGGCAATCTTGGCAAGTCAGTTCAATTCTGCAGACCAACTAAGGTGATAGAATTGTAACAAAAAGAGAGCATAAAGCTCTTGGAAAAGTAAGACGCAAAGGCAAAATAAGGTCTTGCAAATGGATGTGGTGGATATGGATGCAAATCTACACTATGGAAGTCTTGTAGAATTTGGGGATAAAAAACAAAGAGAAAAATATATAAATTATTAAATAGAACATGTTTAGCGGAGGGCTCGGTGTAGGAGGTGTACTGGGGGCGACCATAGTCGAAGTCATTGGAAGGTGACCGACGTCGATTCGTGGGGATTTCCTTCGCATTGAGCTTCGACTTCGGGTTAAGCTTCGACGAATGGGGTGCTCGGGTTGAGCTTCGACCTAGGGGATGCGATTTAGGGTTGCGAACGTGGGTGTGGGTGTGATTCGACAAAGGGGGTACTCAAGTTGTGCTTCGACCTTGGGGATGTGATTCGGGGGTGCGGGTGCGATTCGGGGTTGGGAAGAGGAATCAGGGGTGCATATGTGAGGGACGAAGGCCTGTGCAAGGGATTTCCTTCGAAGGGGGTGCGCGTGATTTTTGCAAACAAATTGGTTTTTTGATGTTTGATGGTTTAGGATAGATACGTGGAAGGATTATGTGTAAGTTTATAAGTGGCAGGCTGTTTTTGTTTGAAAATCAGCCGGACCGACTGTAAGGATTTCTCTTGTAATAATTAGTGTTAAAGTCGTGTTTCGCACGCGCCAAGGGTAAATAAATTGTTACAAATAGAGAATGAAAGAATCCAGAAGGAAAAGCCACCCCTTTTGGGGTAGGGGAGGATGAAAGAAGCAGAAATGGTTCGTGTTTCATTGACAGTGGCCGATTTATGGTTGATGGGCCCGTTTGGGAACGCAACTGTAATTAGATATTTTAAAATTATTTTTCTACTATTTACAAATTATTTCATTATTATTCGTAGATATTTTGATATAAATTTTTAATATTCAAAGAGTCCTAAGGCACTTGCCTAAGACCCCCACTCCATTAGCCCCACAAAAAATGACCCTAAGGGATGTTTGGTAATATTTTCCATCTCATTCTATCTCATTTATTTTCCAAACATCACTCAAATATAAACATTTTCAAACTAATTGTAAGAGAGTTTTTCCCCCTATCGGCCCATACAACAAGTCCACGAAGGACCACGAAAGAAGCAACTTAGAGAGTCTAGCCAAGCCTAGCCAAACCCAACAACCATCAATTAAGAAATGTCAGTGGACCCCTGCAGAGTACTCGGCTCACAAGCAAAATTCACCTCCAAAGCAACTCATGCATGGGGAAAGCGGACAGTAGGGGCAGATGAGACTCCCCACCTTAACACCTCTTTGATGACACCTTACCCTCAAGAACCTGAGCATGCAGGTAGGCGGAAAATACGAGGAACCTTTGATCTCCTGACAGCAGGTAGAAAAGGGCTTAACAGGGAGCATCCGTAGGGAAAAGTGAATTAGAGAGCCACGCCGCATTAATGGCACTACTCCCCAGACTCTATACCGCATTAATGACATCGCCCATAAGCCACGCAGCATGAAATGATTCTAATAGAACGAATGGTGGAAAGAACATAGGCTCCTCAAAGCCAGGTACGAGTTGTCCCCATCAGAAACCTAATATAAAAGTCGATCCCCATGTATGAAGAATTCTCTTTGATTACTCTAAGTTTACGCACAAACTATTAATGAGATATACTGACTTTAGCATCGGAGACTCCCCGACCACCACCAAGGCCCCCATTCTCCGTGTTTGCTTAAAGTGTGCAAGTGACAAGCTCAACCTAAAGGGCCATATAGAGACTTTCTGGAGTGCTAGACGGCTCTTTTAATAAACCACATTAGAGCATCCACATCCGCCTCCTCATAATTGCTACTTAGCCAAATTATTGGCAAAAGAAAAAGAAAAATGGGTTACATCCTACTCCCCAAACTAACTTTTGATTCTATGATTGTTATAGTTGCTACCCAAATTTAGGAAGCAATTATAGCAAGCCTAAATCATTTTTTTTTTCAAGTTTAATAATATATTTAGATATATTTGTCATTCCTACTCTTTTTTCAAAACTAGAAACAATATCATATAAAGGAAATTTTCTTATATTTGTTAATGTGAGGCAAATTATATTTTTATATCTTTCAATAATATTAAATATAGTTATTTTTACTAAAAGTTTAACTAATTTTTATTAACAAACACTTGTTTCCATATTGCTATATACTATTTGGATTCCCTAATAATTACATATCTTTAGATTTTTTTAATTCCGAATTTAACTAAATATTTCAATTCCCTACTAATTTTTAAAATTTAACCGTTACAAATATTATTGTTGTAAAAAGAAGATTTTGACAAAAAGTTATATTATTCTTAAAACAGTAATAATTTTGAAAATATTTTCATACCCGCAAAAAAGAAATTTAAATTTTTTTTAAAATTTTTCGCTAGAGAGTAATAGTTCAAAATAGAAGGAAAAAGATAAAAATAATTAGTAGTTAAGATTGTAAAGGAAAGTGAGAGAATAATAATAATAATAATAATAATTAAATAATAGAAAAATATTATTTTAATATAATAGAGAAAAAATAGGGAGTGAGATATACTAGGTTTTGGAAAGATGTGTAAAATTTAGGGAAAAAAATTAGGAAAATATGATTTTTGGTGAAAATTTAGGAGGAAATTTGCTCATCCAAATGTGGATGTTTGGAGAATGAGATAAGATGAGAAATCTGTGAATAATAATGAAATGATTTATGAATAGTAGTAAAATAATTTGAGTTATGATGTTTTATGGGGTTTTGGAAAAATAGAGAAAAAAAATAGAAAAAAATATTATAAAGTTAAAATGTTGTTAGAATATAATTTTTTAATATTATATTTGTTTTTAAGATTTGAAAAAATTGAATTGTTTTTTGTATTTTGTTTGAAAGTTTTGGAGAGTTGTAATAACAAAACCGCTTCACACCAGTTGGGCTGGTTTTCCCACAAAAACAGTCATTCATTCATCTCAAGCCACTTCGGATAAAACACTCTAAGAGAAATACACTCCACTACAAACAATCACCTCTTATCTTCCTCGGCATTGTCCTCCATTCTTTTCCTCGCTGGTCTCTTTGCCCTTAGAAAGAGGGGGAAGATGTTGTGAATTTTTTTTTCTCATGCATGCATGCGTAGAATAGAGTTTCCTACACCTCTTATATGGCAGAGCGTCATTGGTGAGTGTAAAAATGGGATAGGCATCCGACTGGCCTGTAGCTTCTCTTTTTTTTTTTTTTTTTTATTTATATATATATATATATATATATATAAATTTTGAGTAATGCTACTTATCATCTATTTTATCATAATTCTCTAATCATTTCATGATGTGGTATTAATTGATTGAAGACTATTTATTATGTTTTACTTGTGAATCTATCATTTAATATCAAATCAATAAATATTGAAAGAATGATAATAAAAAAGATGATAAATATATTTATTTATAAATTTTATGTAAGTGTGTGAAAATTCAAATATTGATTTTGTTGGTAATATTTATTTTGAGTAATGCTACATACAGTTATAGAGTGTGCAAGCATTGTGCAGTTGCTTTAAAAAAGAGTGAAATTCAATATTAAAAAATTAACTTCTTTTTATGTGAATCTCATATTTATTCACTTTTTTTAAATTAATTACACGATACTTGTACATTCATAACTGTAACTATCATTTTTTATTTATTTTATACAGATTTTTTGGGTTCATTATCAAACTCCCGGCCCGGTTTTAACTAAGCCTGGCCCGAGTATATAAAACATAGAAGGGCCCAAAACGCTAAGACAATTTCCTAAAACAATAACCTCCATATCAAGCCAAAACCCTAGTCCCATTTGTTCTGTACCATCACTCCCGCTCTCGAGCTCCCAGACGCGGCCGCCATCTCTGCTCTCAGGTAAACCTATCTCACACAACCGTTAAACAGCTAGTCTGACTCTCTCTCTGATCTTGATTTGACCCCTTATAAAATGAATCCTATAAGAATTGCTTGATTACTTCGATGTGTAACGTATTTATTAGCTTCATGGTAGAGCTTGATTCGCTCAACAACAATATTATAGACAAAGAATACCGCTGTTTGTCTTTTGGCTTTGATATTTTGCATCAATTGACTGATTAATGTGCGAGTAACAACTACCATTGATGGAGATGTTTTCGTTTTCGATTTGGTTTTCATTCGACGGGTTTTGTTACTTGATCCCGGTAACATTTCGTCGTAGTCTTTGTATGCCGATTACGAGAATACCCACCTATTCATTTATAACGTAATAGTAAGTGTTAGTTTTGTTAATGATTGGATGTTTGCTGTAACCCTTTTGACCAGCTTGAATTCGGGAGGATGGTGAGAGTTAGCGTGTTGAATGATGCTCTCAAGAGCATGTACAATGCAGAGAAGAGGGGAAAGCGACAGGTCATGATCAGGCCGTCCTCGAAAGTGATCATCAAGTTTCTTCTAGTCATGCAGAAGCATGGTTTGTCCGCTTGCACGAATTTATCCCCTAATCCCCCTTCGCTTGTGCACAATGAGTTATAATGTTTTTAATCGTTCTGGGTTTTTACAGGCTATATTGGGGAGTTTGAGTATGTTGATGATCACAGATCTGGCAAGATTGTGGTTGAATTAAATGGAAGGCTGAACAAGTGTGGGGTTATAAGTCCACGCTTTGATGTTGGTGTCAAAGAGATTGAGGGCTGGACTGCCAGGCTGCTTCCTTCAAGACAGGTTAGCCTTAGAATTTTTGTATCTAATTGATTTATTTTTTGTATGACTTGGTTTGAACTAAAAGACTTATCGTTAACACAATGGTTTGCTATCTGTGATTAAGGAGAATTACACACTAGAAATCATGGAAAATGAGTTTGGATGAAAGAGATGAAAATCAAACATAAGATCATACTTTTGGCATCTACATTTGGTGGCATGATTTTGCAAATGTTTGTTGCAAAATTGAAAACTTATTGTAAATACATGGATTACCTAGAGACTGTATGTGCAATTATAGTATATTGAAAGCTATTGTGCAAGAAATTAGAAGTTTTGAGAGCTCTGATAAAGTGATATGGAGTCATAAACGAGGGACCCCTCTCTTATGGCATGGGTTTGTGTGGGGTTGGACAAGGGAAGTGATTTTGGGCGGATGTTTGATTAGCTGAGAACATGTGATGATGAGACCGTTTAGCTAAAATGATGGATCATTATACTATATACTTAGGCCCTATATATCATGGGATGTGATAATGTTTGTACTAGATGAACTTGTTAAATTCTGATCTGTTTTTAACCAAGTGTCATTTTTTGGGAAGTAATTATGTGTTTGCTCATATATGCTATGACTTTGGCAGTTTGGGTATATTGTACTGACCACTTCTGCGGGAATCATGGATCATGAAGAAGCAAGGAGAAAGAATGTTGGTGGCAAAGTACTTGGGTTCTTTTATTAAACGGAGTATTAAAGATCCATTTTGGAATTTTGGATTATTGGCTGAGCGGTATCTTTAATTTCCTGGAAAATAGAAAGTAACTTAAAATGTCGTGATTTCTTCCAAATTATCATTTCAGTTTTGTACTTGCATTTTTTTTTTATTTTGGTTTAATGTGATGTTGCTGCAAGTTTGATATGTTTAGTTGATGGAACTGATAGTTCTGTCGTATTGTTTTTGGAGTTTTTGTCACACCGCCAAGTACTTTTACTCAATACTTTTCTGCCCCTTAGTATCATAAATATATGATGTTGCTTTTAGTTTCAAATTGAAAAAATCAGTGATGGTTGATGAGAAGCTTTCTGTATGCTCCAAGCAGTGTATCTGGTCTTTATTGATGGAGTATTTGTCGGATTTTGAGAGGTGGAAGATTTTAGTTGCCAATATAAGTTTAAAGCTTTCAGTTTGATCGTGCCCCTGGTCACAGAATAGGGTTGAGAAACTATCTCATCTCGTATGCTTTGGTGACAAATTGTTATCTGCATGAATGCAAAATCTCATTTAGATACCAATTATAATTGAGATCTGTTAAAGATTTTATAAAAGTTAATTTACAAATTGATGTGGTTTAATGCTATGCATTAGATTGTAAAGCCCCTTTACTCTTGTAGATTTGATGTATCGTATCATGTCACAACAATTTGTGAGGATCTAGCATTTTCATTATAATTTCCTCTAGTCATTTATGGGACATAACAATTTGCGTCCCCAACCTGTCATTTTCTATTAAAAAAAACACAATTACAACTCAAAATCTTTATAATTTTCTTGTTTGTTTTTTTTTAAATATGAGATGAGTTGAGATAAAAATTGAAAGTTAAATAAAATAATATTAAAATATTTTTTTTTTAATATTATTTTTATTTTGAGATTTGAAAAAATTAAATTATTTATTTTATTTTATGTAGAAATTTGATAAAATTGTAATGATTATATGAGAATGATTATAAAAACAAATTAGCCTTGTACAATCTTGTCGAAAAGATGGTACACAAATTAGGATTGATGGTGCAAATTGAGAAAGGTGTGAGTTTGAGGAAAATTAGGATTGGTGGTGCAAATTGAGAAAGGTGTGAGTTTGAGGTGCAAAATATATTTACATATAATAGTCTTGAATATATACATGATGATGATGCCTTTGTAGTTTTGTCCGTTGGTACAATCTTGTCGGCAGGTAAATGCATCAGCGTCTCATTATTTTATCACAGCTCCTTTTCAACTCTCTTCACTATTTTGAGTTTTAAGTTGAATCCTTACAGACGTTATGTTTTTTCTTTTCCCTTTTGCTAAAGAGTAGTGCCGTAGTTATAAAGAAATTACATAAAAGTAATTTTATAAACTGATATAGTTTTATGTGAGATTATTTTTATATAATCATTAGGTATTTGTCTTTGGTAAGAGCTTGTCCTCGCTTATCCAATGTCTAACTTCCCCTAGATTCATTTTTCAGAGTTTTAGTAGCAAATTTCTCAAATATTGTACTAACTCCTCTCCCTTGGAAGAAGGTCATCGTGCGTCACCAGAACTTTTGCTACTTTCGGCAGCATTCACTCCAAGCTTGGTTTGGGTCTTGGTCTTCATAGAAATACCTTGCGTTTTCAAAACGATTACGTGATATTTATGTTTATAGTTATATATAAAATTACTCTTTTTGAAAAGCAAAAGAGATAAATATATACATCCGACTTATTTTATTTATCATTTAAAATATGTTACGTCAACCCACGAAAAGTATAATTTTTCACAAACAGAAAAAACATGACTGAACAAGTAATAGTTGAAAAACAATCATTTTAATATAATTAAGAGATGACTTTAAAATTGAATATTTTTAAAGTAGAAATGTATTTTGTTATCGTATTAAGATTAAAAATCTCGTTATTGTCATCTTATGCGTCAACTTATATTGATTCGTTCTCCTGTCTCGATCACCTGTTCACGCACTAGAATATCTCTATCAAGATAAACAATACTAATTCAATGCGTTTAAATTGGCAGACAGAGACAATTGACTGCAGTGGAGTAAACATGAAAAGACTCATTGGAGTCATTATAGACAAAGAGTAACGATACATATACAACCCTTTTTTACATCCATGTTTTAAAATGAAGATATTTATATAAAGTGATATTACTTTTACAAGTTAGTTTATAAAAATACTCATAATTTAAAACATAGTTATATAAAAAGTTATAAAAAATATTGTATGTCTATCATTTTTCATACCCCGCACTGACGATGTGGGAGAGAGAGCCACCATCGATCAGTGGTTGGATGTGGACTGTATTGTTTTGTGCAGACCATGTAGCTTTGTGGTGGTCGACCTGACTTACTCTAGATCATTGTTTCCATTGTCTATAGGATCATTTCTTCAAAGATTTTAAGTGACCTTTCGGTTTTGGATTATTTTCAATGTGGTGGTAGATAATGATTTTGATTAGCATTTTCTTCTAGTAATTGAACAAGAACATGATATTTCCTATAAGAGATAACATATATCAATACATATATAGATCGAGCGAACCAAGTCGCCATGGAACATTAAACTTAAAAGATCATATATAGCCAACTCCCAACAAACAAAGAACACAAACAACATAGCTGATCAGGAGCTAATTAACCCTAGTACTAGTAATTAATTATAGTCTTAGAATTAGATAAAATGTTTCTCACAAAAGCAGCTTGATATGAGACGAAGCTTAATTACTTGGAGCCACAAATGATCTCTCATTGATCTAGAGATGCACTGCCAAAGGGTCCTTAGTTGCCCAAACTTGATCAAACATGTCCCACAAACTTCAACGGCGACGATTCATCTTCCCATAATCATCATCATCTTCTTCTTCTTCTTCCTCCTCCTCCTCCTCGTCTTCATTGTTGCTGCTGCCGTTGATGGTCTCACCACCACATGTCCTTGACGCCATGTACGTACGTAGGAGGAACTGCAATGGACACGTAGCTAGCTAGATAAGGCCATGGAAGATGTTCTCACAAAGAGGGTGAGTGCAGAGGAGTTTTCTGAGCTTTAAAGGGAGTATTTGTGTTTTGTGGGGGGAGAGGATCTTCTTAGCATATGCTTGGAGCATTCACTTTCTGGCCCAATATTCTTTTTCCTTCTACTTTTCGATTACAATTATAATGGGTACGTGGATGTAACTAAACTGTTGTCGTTTCAATGATGCTTTCTTTAGGTATGTTAATTATGCTAGAATTAGGAATCACTATATATATAAAAAAATTATTTGTAACAATTTATTTGCGATGCGAATTTACTTATTTTAATAAGAAATTGTCATTTTCTTAATAAATAACTGACAGCAAATAACCGTTTTTCTTTGATAGAAGGGAACAATTGAATTTTAGGTTCCGTTTAGATTGTAAGATGGTCTCATTTCATCTCATCGTATCTCATCTTAACATCCAAACATTATAAACATAAACACTTTCAATTTCAAATCTTCAACCTTTTCATTTAATCATTACAAAATTTCTAAATCTTCAAACAAAACATAAAAAAAAAAAAAAAAATTCAATTTTTTTCAAATCCCAAAACAATAATTATATTAAAAATTTATATTATAAAAATATTTTAACTTTATAATATTTTTATTCATTTTTTTTCTCTTATTTCCTAAAACCCCTTATAAGATCTTAATTCAAACTATTTAATCACTATTCACAAACAATTTTACTACTATACAAAAAATTTTCATCTCATCTCAACATCTAAGCGAGACTTGTGTGTGCATGTGTGTGTGTGTGTGTGTGTATATATATATATATATTGTGTACAAATTACTTGAGTTTTGTATAAATGCTAATGACTTTGATATTTTCTCTTGTTAAAGAAAGAGTATTTCAAATTCAATCTTTTTATGAATATGAGATTTGAGGATATGTAAGTGATTCCATTTATCCAAAACTTAGAATCACCTTACATTTAATTTTGTGCAGCTCGTAATTATCGTGTATATATGAAAAAAATGAAATCTCTAATATCCTCATAAAAAGAGAGAGATAAAATTTTAAAATTATTGTAAAATGATAAATATATTAGACACATTCTCAAAATGTTTTGATCATAGAGTAATGTTACATATAACAACACCTCATCCCGTTATCATTTTACTATATAAAATGTGGTATTTTTATCATCTTTGGATAAACCTTTATTTAAAGAAAAATTTTTAAGACCGGCAATACCACCTCATCATAGTGAAATGAGAGCATTAAGTTATTCCAAAATTATGTATTTTTTTATAGTGCTAGTGTGCCGCCCAACTTTGATCACTGGCTGTGTCCACTAGTACAAATTTTACTTTTTATTTATTTATTTATATTTTTTTAACATATTTAAATATTTTTAAAAATATATACTAATAATTAATTCTTTAATCAGTATGTAAAATAAAAAAATTAAATGAATAAGCGATCAAAATGAGAGAGAAAATGAAATGGTATAGTAGTATTATTTTTTTTTTTTCCTCATTTTTTCACATAAGATTGGCATCTTAGCCTTACCAATCCGAAAAAAATAATTTAGAAGATGTTGTAAATAATGTGAATAACCAGTTTTGAAATGAACCCATAAAAAGGTCCAGTCCTCTGAATTAAGCTCCGACAGCACACAAGCCCATCGGTCTGACACCTCACTGCCAAAAGTGTGATGTCATGCTCAATGCTCTAATTTTAAAATTACACTTTTTTTTTAATTCAAATACTAATTAGGACATAAGAAAATTACGTATATGGCCTTTTAAACTGGTCAACTTTTGTTTGCCATTGGTGGGGTTGTGATCATCTTACGTCCGTCCATTTAAATTTGCGTTGAGAAAGTACCTACGGAAATATGGATATAAAGTACTATTATGATCAAGTCTAAATTGAAAATATTTGTCCTTTTGTCGAGAACTAATTTTTAAAAAAGAAAATCCACAAAAAAATTATAAAAGAGAAAAAGTCACAAAGTAGGAGTGCTACCCTAAGTTTTAAAAATCGTGCCGTACTGATCGGTATTTATTGTGTCGAAATAATAGTTGGTATAAGAGAAATATATATTTTGTACTGGGTTAAATATAGGTCATTTCAGTATGTTTCGATCAATACCAGCAAGTTTTTGGTGTACTGGCCGATTTTCAATATACAGGTCAAAATTTTGTATTTTCAGTATATTTTTGTAATTTTCACTCTAATTCTCACATCTGAAAACTATTTTCTTAACTTTTTTTAATCACATTTTCTCGAAAACTGAAAATCAAATCCCTACTCCCCTTTCGTGATGAAAAATGAGTAATTATTTTTTTTAATAGTTGGATCGAGAACTTAGAAGTATTATTAAGTTTTATAAATATGTGTTTTAATTTTTTAAGACTTGGATTGATATTATTTTGAAATATAATTTATACATATAATTAATTTATCTATATATAGACTATTTCGAAATGGTACCGCGAAATATTTCGTTTCAGTGCCTTAACTAAAACGGTCACTGAAATGATATTCAAAACTTTGGTGCTACCCGCACCTCCCTGGCGGGTAGGCCCCACCCTGACCCCCTGTGAGCGGGTATCCTTTGGATGTTGCCCACTGCCCACGACAAGGCCGAGAGAGAGAGAGAGAGAGAGAGAGAGGATAGTATTCTTCGTTCGGTTTGGATACAAAAGTCTCACAACTCATCTTATCTAATTATTACAATTTTATCAAATTTTTACACAAAATATAATAAAAAATTTAAAATTTTCAAATTTCATAACAATAATAATATTAAAAAATAATATTCTAATAATATTTTATTCAATTTTTAACTTTTATCTCAACTTATTCTATCTTAATTCGCTATCCAAACCTCTTATTATATGAACAGAGGGAACATATATTCGTAGTTTAGACCTCGTTTGTATTCGTAATTCATTTCAACCTATCTCAACTCATCTCATCATTATAATTTTATTAAATTCATACACAAAATATAATAAACAATTCAATTTTTTCAAATTTCAAAACAACTTTCTCAAATGTCTACACAAAATATAATAAATAATTCAATTTTTATTCTACTATTTACAAACTATCTCAACTCATCTCTAAATCCAAACCACTACTAAGATATAAATATGATAATTACTGATCAGCACGCGGGTATGCTACAAAACTGCTGCTTTTTTCTTCTTTATTTTGTTGGGAGAAATCAATGTGGTAATAATGAAGGACTTGATGATGGTCGTGGAGACACGTTTACTCCAAGAGCTAATGAGTTAAATTTAGAACAAATGTGGCTCTTTTTTTTTTTTTTTTTTTTTTATTGTTGAGTCCTCCCGTTGTTCTCTTTTCTTTTGTCTCATTTTACAAAGGGATTACTGATTATCCCAATCGAAAACTTATCACAAAGTTGCCATGCTTCCTCCACTCAGCAACCATAATGATGGATCAGCGAGACAAAGGCCCACAATCAGCGTTCCGTCAATGGATAGAATGATACCTTTAGCCTCCTCCTGCCTAGCATGTTTATGTTTCTCGTAATGTTAGACACAGTTTTAAAATAAACACTAATCGTAAAATTAATTTAAATTTTTTATTTATTTATGTGATAAGATATAAACTCGTTTTGTAAAAATGTGGACTACATTAAGGAGATATTTAGATTTAAAGATGAGTTGATATAGGTTGAGATGGTTTGTGAATAATAAAATAAAAATTGAATTATTTATTATATTTAATGTGTGAATTTAGAAAAGTTATTTTGAGATTTGAAAAAGTTGAATTGTTTATTATATTTTGTATGGAAATTTGAAAAATTGTAATAATGAGATGAGATGAGATGAGTTAAAGTGAATTTTGAATCCAAACATGTCCTAAGAAAAAAGAAGAGTTTTCACATTTTTTTATAAAAAATTTTCGTGAAACACATAAAGCAAGATAAACTGGTTTCAAACTAACTGACTTGGTGTACCTCGGACCACGTCCAAGTAGTTTTGTCCCAGTCTCTGGCCAACCTGGTCGCAGTTGTCCCAGTCTTTGAAATTGTTTCCAGTAACATTTTCCCATCTCAACTTGGGGTATCAAGTCATGTGTATACGACGAATATGACATTTTTAATTACACGGATCGGATGATATCATCCATTTAATTTTTAAATAACGTGTGATTTCATGATATGATTTGATGTTTTATAAACAAAACATGTTTGGTTGACTCAAGCACCACTCGTTTATTTTGTTACATATAAATCGATGTGTTAATACATCACTTGTCGTGAAATCCATTTAATTTAAAAAAAAAAAAAATCAAAACACTGATAATTTCTTAAAAACTCTTATCTTGAATGCTTAATCAGCAGTGTGCAAAAAAAAAAAAAAAAGGGCTATATATATATATTTTAAAAATATTGGCCTAAATATTTAACATAACCTAATTAATACTATTTTATATTTTAAAGCATAAATTATTAATGAAAATATATTTTAGAAGCATACATCTTCACAATACGAGTAATGTTAGAGAGAATCCAGTATAATAGTATATATTTTACACTCATTGCGTGGCTGCTTCTAGTTGATTATTCCCAACACTCACTTGAAGAGATGTGTGGTCTAGATGATGCCACATCATGTATACAAAATGAATGCTTCCAATAGTAATTTCTATCAATATTTATTCATTTCCTCTATACACTATCACGGTGTGAGAGTCAGTTTTATGTGGCCTCTTCCTTCACGGGTTTCTCACGACACTCTCCCAAACACGTTCTTCCTTAATTTATGTTTTCTCACATAAATTCTATTACTTACAAACTATTGTATAAATATACTGCTTATTGCAATACTAGAAGAATCATATCAAAATTCAATACATAAATACATCTTTATGTTAGTTAATGCAGCAGATTTTCATACCAATGATGTGTTTGTTTGATGTGTCAATAAGCAGATTTTACAAATCAATTTTTTTTAAAATATATCTTTTATGTTTATTTATCTACATTTTAATATAGAATTTGAAAATTCTAAAGTGATATTTATAATTTTGAAGTTTGCAAGTCTCGCGTATTCCATTTGAAAAAAATGGATAAATATGAAATCTGCATGAAAAATTAATTTTACACATATTAAAATTGTATCTAGCTTTACTTTTCTCAGAGCTCGTTTGAAATTTGAATTGAACTTCTCTTTAATTTTAAACTGAGTCTAATATCTAAACACCCAACTCTCAAATTACTAAACTAATTTCAATTCAAAACTTTTTTACAATTTACAATATTTTTCAACTCAATATCTATTTACGCACAAGATTCATAACTTTTTTAACTTTTTATAAATACATTTAAATTCATTTTAATATTTAAATACATTATAATAACTTATAAAATTCAATCTATCATTTCAATCTATTATTATTTATAAAAAAATTCAATTTATCTCTTCTCAAATCAATATCCGAATATCCGAAACGGTGGCTCAATTTATTAGTAAACAATGAAAATTGATTGACTGATTAAAAAAAAAAGTTAGGATGGTTGTGATTACATGGGAACCAAACAAGACTTTTCTATGCAGCCTATTCTCATATGACAGTTGTAACTTGACGCTTTGACAAAGCGGGGTACCAATTGGGCGATGATTGGGATGCCAGCACATACACCCAAGCTCCGATCTTTTACATGCATCCCCCCACCTGATATTTTTTTAGCACATCTACCCAGCCACTTGACCATTGACACCTGGATAAAAGTAGAAAAACTCGCTTTGTTAACACGTGGCAGGATCTAATTAGTTGAAATCCAGTTTATTGAAGGCAAGTATTAACGTGCGCAAGAGCAGAAGTGCGGCAAAAGGGAAGAACAGGTGCGCATTTTAGCGAACCTCACCATAGCCGGAGCAGCTCTTATAATTAGCCAAAACACAACGAAAATTACCTCAAAACTCTCTCTCTGTCTCTCTCAAATCTTTTTGCGCTATCACTTCGGACCTCTCCGGGATCACTCTCCCCCACTTTATATCGCTAAAGCTCTCTCAATTCGTTTCCGATCTGGTATTTCTTCTTTCTGATTTTGATGCTTTTTTCTCTTTCTCATCGGATTTTCTATGCATTCGACTTAGAATTTTGGTTTTTAAAATCCTTTTTGTTTGCTTTCAGAGGGTAAATTGCTGGCTGGGATTTGTATTTCATATTAAAAATAAACTAATAATTAATTCAATGGCTGCTCCACCGGCAAGGGCTCGGGCCGATTACGATTACCTCATAAAGCTCCTATTGATCGGCGACAGTGGTACGTTTATTGGAGCCTGTTTCTTTTGTTTTCCCTCTTATTTTTAACGAGAAGTAAACAAACCATTATGTGCCAGGGACATAGATAGTGGTACAGAGTTTGGAAAATTCTAAATTTATTCTGCATTTGAGCTTGCCTGTGCTTTGGTTTGGCTTGATTTGTCGTGTTTAATATTTTTACTTTTTATTTTTGGATTTGAAATTTTTCTTATTGTTGGGGCTTAATGGACATTGTGATGTGGTCTTTGTATAGATCTAATTTGATTCCTGTTTAAACTCGTCCTGACCTGATTTTTGAGCTTTTAGGTGTTAAATATTGAGAGTCTCCATAATGTTTCATCTTGAAAAATAGCCAATGATGTCGTGTATTCAAGTTTTGATGGATTCTGAGACTTTGTGTATTGCTATGTTGTTTCAATTAACAAAACCTTGCCCTAGTTACTTGTGATTGGTCGTTAGAATTTTTGAACTCCTCTTCTAGCCTTTGATATATACTTAGGACTTTTTGTTGTTGTTTTTTTTATTGCCCTCTTCTCTCTCTCTGTTTGTGTGTGTGTGTGTGTAGCAATAGAAATTTTGGCACACAGTTACCCATGATATTTGGACAAATCAGTGATGTTAAATTTCTTGATTGGGTTATACTGCTCAGTTTTCAGTGTGTTTGGAAATACGAATGTTCTTGAGCATATTAAACGTATGAATGGATTCGGATATTCTTGTGTTTAATAAGAACTCTTTTCTTTTTATTGAGCATATTAAACGTATGAATGTTGCTACTTAGGGTTGGTCACTCCCCTTCAGAGAGGTAGGGTAGCTAGCATTTATGATCATCCTCATCATTCAAATATGATTCGTAGTTGATCATAAGATTGTGCACTCATACGAAAAACTTACATTTCCATGGAGACACTTATGCTATTTAGTTGAGTTGGTGCTGGATCTGCCAATGGGTTTGACTTGTTGATAATACAGTAAAATTCTCATTGGGCTAGCCTCATCGGAGTTTCTCAGTTTTTATTCCTGTACTTCTGGAGAGCATATCAGTAAAGTTTTAGTTTTTTAGGATTTACCAGTCATAACGAAGGACTACTTTTTGGGCAATGTAAAACTATTGATCTCATTAAGTTAATTTGTAGACTAGTAAATAGTAATGCCAGCACCTAAGCTTTGACCAAGGGAGTTTTGATGATTCTTGTTGTTTCCCTTCATAGGTGTGGGTAAGAGTTGCCTTCTTTTACGCTTCTCAGATGGCTCCTTCACCACTAGTTTCATCACCACCATCGGGTACGTATTCTTGGGATTTTGGAGTTGCACTGCTGCAATAAGTGTTGGGTTCTTGAAAAGTTTTACCAATCTCACTATGTCACTCTTCTCTACACAGCATTGACTTTAAGATAAGAACCATTGAGCTAGATGGAAAACGAATCAAGCTGCAAATATGGGATACAGCTGGCCAGGAGCGGTTCCGAACAATCACAACTGGTAAACTTCCTTTTTTTCCTGTAAATATCTGTAGACAGGCATTTTATATCAGAAAAACTCAGATAGTATGGTACTTATTAAAAAAAAAAAAAAAAAACTTAGACTTGACTCTGGCCATTACCTTCTGTTGCTCAAATCGTTCAATGAGGAAAATTGACAGGTGGGAGATATCTTATACTTCCATTGTTCACCTTGTAGAGTTTCCATGCTGTCGGATGAGCTTGTTTCACTTGCAATTTGACAAGGGAAACTTAAAGAACATATTTATTGTTTGGGTGGTAGAATGGGGTTCCAGGTATAAAGTAGTCACCTCAGATGAGCTAAGCTACTTGCAGGGTTGCAATTATCTTGGGTTTGGCTTCAGAGAAAGCTTCACTTGGCTCATTTGTTATGAAATGAAGCCCAGTTTAAAGTCTTGTTATACTTACTTCGAAAAACAGGTCTAAACATATTAAAGTTAGCTTACATGCTTGTGAACTAGCTCAATGTAGGTCAGTTATAAGCAATCTACAGGTGAAAAAAAGTTGCTCTTAAATACTAATGTCTCATTGCTTTCTAATGTGGAACTCTAGTAATCCCATCGATTTTAACACTGTTTTACTCAATCAAATAATCAAAAGATCGATACCTAAATCCCATACGGTATAAATACCAGAGAGGCTCTGTGTAAACTTGGGCCCACTGATGGGCTTGTCCGTTCCTGTTGTTAATATTATAATACAATAAAATCATTGGAGTCCCAGACTGGCTCACTAACCCCTGTGTCAAATGCAAGGCTTTTCAACTAAGCTCAAGTTAATACTGTGGAGTTTGTTTCAACTTGAGCCAAGCTATATCATCTTGATGGCCAACCTGAGCTCAGGCGGATTGATTATCTCTTGGGTTGTCCGAATCTCTGAAAAGAGGAACCAAACAAAATGTCAGAATAAAATCCCTCATTTTCTTTTTTAATTTGAAAATTCTAGATTTTAACAAGCAGCCCCAAGGAACCTTCCAAGGGTTTCCAGTGGTCTCCACCAAGTGACTGTTACATGAAATTTCTAGAATTGTCCCAGTGCTCTATAGTTAGATATCATTAACTTGATTATTTTGATCTTAAAACTGGGAGGTCAGCTGATAAATTGTTGTATTTCTGTCTTCTTGTCTTTGGTTTTGTCTTCATTGTTTTGTATTGCCACAATAACCTAGAACACTCTTTTTTCACTATATTACTCTAGTTTTGTTTTCTTATTATTGTATGTTCATTTCCAGCTTACTATCGTGGAGCCATGGGAATTTTACTGGTCTATGATGTGACTGATGAATCATCTTTCAACAGTATGTTTCCCCCCCTGCCCCCTCCTGCTCTTTCTGATTTCCTTGCTTGGATTGACAAAACTTCATTTATGGATTTCTACTGCTTTATTAAGACCTGGCTTCTCACTTTTTGCAGACATTAGGAACTGGATTCGCAACATCGAACAGCATGCTTCAGATAATGTGAACAAGATACTGGTTGGGAACAAGGCTGACATGGATGAAAGCAAGAGGGTATGTTTCTTTATGTTGGTATTTCTATCGAATTAAATCTAATTTGCTTTAGGTTTAAAAAAGAAAGCCTACTACGACCTAGTTTTGTCCATGCTTTGAGCTCCTTCATTGTGCCTTTTTGGGGACTTCTAATTGTTGACTACTGCACTATCTCTCCTCCTCGTGCATTTGTAGATCAGTGTTCGCACCCAGTTAAATATCATTTACTTTTTTTTTTTTTTTGTAGGCTGTGCCTACCTCCAAGGGCCAAGCACTTGCTGACGAGTATGGTATCAAATTCTTTGAGACTGTAAGTAATGCTACTGATTATGGAAGCTGGTTAATCGGTATAGTAAGTACTAAAATATACTGTTCATTGCAGAGCGCAAAGACAAATCTAAATGTGGAGCAAGTTTTCTTTTCAATAGCAAGGGATATAAAGCAAAGGCTTGCAGACACTGACTCTAGGGCTGAGGTACAAAATTCCTATCTTGTCTTAAATAAGAATGAAGAAGTGCAATGATATTATTAGAGATCACCCTCGGGTTTCTGTTTTTGAAAATATTGGTATGGTTCTTGTCATTGCAGCCTTCGACGATTAAGATCAATCAACCAGACCAGGCAGCTGGAGGCGGCCAAGCTGCCCAAAGATCAGCTTGCTGTGGTTCTTAGGAGCCAATTATTTGATCACACATAATGAAGGCGACACTTCTCTGCAAAAGAGGCAAACAAAAGCAAAAAACTAATTTGTGATAACAATATAATGGGTGCTTGTAATTTTTCTGACTCAATTCTTTTTTAACTTTGTTTTAGTGTGTGAAGGGTAGTTTCTTATATTTGAGAATTCTATTTTGTTGCCAACTTTGGATTCGTATATTGTGGCAAACAATAGCTTTATTTTCTTATCTACCCCGTTCCTATCTTCATCTTGGGACATGAACAGATTTACTTTTTAAATGCAATTTCCAATGTAGAATTATGTCTTTGTTTTCTCGATTACAAAAATTTGCCACATGAAACTAATATATAGAATCATAGATTAGAAAGTAGAAACAATAGTGGTTATAAATTTATCAGCTGTTACCATATATAGATTTCAAATGAGATGGAGGGGATCTTATTATAGTTTTCAATTCCGATTTGCTTCGGCTGGAAAAGCTGGAATTTTCCGTTTCGGTGTAGTCTCCAGTATACCATACATCTTCGTTTTGTTTTGTTCTAAATTTCAGCCTGTTCCAATCAATTCTGGACCATTCCAGATTGTTTTAATAGAAAATTTTTAATTTTTTTTGAGTTTGGATGACATTTTTATAAATTTTAAATCTAGATGACGTTCTATGGAATTTTAAAATCTAAAATTCATTTATATAATTTTAATTTTTTTGTAACTTTAAATATGTGCTGTTATTCTCTCTTTTTTTTTAATCTAATTTTTTTAATAATTTCTCGGTTATTTTATTTTTTAATTACTTTTTCTATATTTCAACTCAAATTTGTGATTTTTTAATATTATCTTTTAACACCATACCTCCATTTTTTTTTTAATGTTTTCAACATATATTCATTATATAGATCTCTAATTCTTCCACACACACACATATGACTAATCCCGAAACTATACATTAAAACATATCGATACTGAAATATTCTGTTCCAGTGGATAAACAGAAGTTCAAACATCGGAGCTTATTCCAAACAACGAATACAAACTCGTTTGAGTTGTCAGTGTGTTGGTACAGAAGCATCTTGAAAATAATTAATCTCTCTATCTCGTATTTGGCGAGGTAAGACTGAAGGAAATGTATACAGATTAAAACATGAAATTAAGGCTGATTTAATGAGTTCCTCTTTAAGATAGGAAAAAAGTGAACGCTCGAATGATACGAACATGAGAATTTGGGGAAGTCTAGCTGCCATCTTTACAACTGAAATTCTTTTGTGCACCAAAATAACAAAGAAACCATCCACTCTTCAATACAAGTTATACAACGGAAAGAGAGAACATAATTAATTTACCAAATAAAAAAAAAGGTGTTACTCGTTTCTATACACATGAGTTGACACTATCTTACAATTTGATTATGGTTCATCTCGAATACCGCTATATGTTCAGTTCCTCCTTCCCATATATACGCTGAAGCTCACGAGTTGCTGCTTGAAATGATTCTAGAAAAACAGAAGAAACAAAGAATATCAAAACTCAGCAATTCAGCAGGTGAAAAAAGAACCCAAAATGGGACAGTTCATGCAAGTTAAATCCCCAGCCCGGCAGGGAGGGAGAGAATGACAATTGAAAGTAACTAGTCTTGTCACCTTTCCAAATTCGGAAGGATTTCTGATTAATTGGGGCACCGAAAACAGTTTGAATCGCATCAAACAATAAACTCTCAGGTGTGCTTCTTAATTCTTGTACAATCTGATAAATAGTCTTTCCATTCTCAAAGTATATGTGATTGTTAGGGTGCTTTGTTTTACAGCCAGCATGGCGCTCAAACTCGTATGCATTCAGCACCTTAACAAAAAAAATAAAAAGACAAAAATCATCGGTTAGCTCAAAAGAAATTTATTGTTAAATACCAGGAACACCAATGGATGGCTTACCTTAGAATAGTCACATGACTGACACCCACAAAGATAGCCAGAACCTTTTATAATCCCACGAAGCTCCTTGTTAAATGCAGGAATGTAATTGTATGTCATTCAAGTGAAACAGTAAAGCCTGAAGAAATCAAGAAAAACTCGAATTTACCTCCCGTGCCAAGGAAACGTACTTCACAGGGACCCCATCAAGCATACCAGTTGATATCAAGCTTCTAACATTTGAGGGAAAGCTATTTGGAGCTTCTTTCTTTGATGTTCTGAATTCTGGCTTATTCTTAGAAACAAATTCAGGTCTTGATTTAGTTGCCCTAGTGGCACTCAGAACTGCACTAGCATTTGTTGTGTCCAAAACTTTCTCACAGGATGTTTCTGATGTTTGAACTGACGGCTGATTGAAAAATAGATCATAGCTGCTTCCAGGCCTGCCCACAGGGATGATATCTTGTTCATCAGGGAATCCACTAAAAGATAAAACATTAGCTTCCCCCTTACCATATGTATCACTGATTGAAATGGAAGTGCCATCTCCATTGCCATATGTGGGAGTTATCGACCTGATATTGGCATCTCCCCTGTTGTAGGTGTGACCCATTAAAGTGACACTGTCATCTTGGTTATAGGACTGCCCTATTGATGTAAAAGCGGCTTCACTTTCTCTGTCATAAGTGTGACCTGGAGACAGGTGACTGATATTTTCCCCACTAGAACAATGTCCCTTTTGAATATGCATACTAGGGTCACTATCCTTAACTTGATTGACTTTGACTTTTCTTATTCCACCATAGGTAAGACATGTTTCAGGATCTTCCATACTATGAGATATGGACAAACCAATGGATGCATCTTCTCCAAATTGGTCATCCATACCCTTTCTTCTCACATTCAAATTCTCTGTTCCAGCAGAAGATATATTCCTTTCAGCAAAGTTGACAGACCTTGCTGTATCAGATCCAAATAAACGACTGACATATTGATTTGGAACTGAATTAAAACTGGAAGCATTTTCCCAAGAAGGGATATTTGCAATTGACATTCCGGAACTTAATTTGCTGTTCGGAGCGTGCACTGCTTGCTTCTTGTTAGGGAACAGCTCTGTTTCAGCAGCATCTACAAACCATTGATGAGATCGTTTTGGTTCAGTTCTGGAAGTATTATCAAACGTTGAGTCTCCGTCATGTACTTGTCCAGCACCTTTTTCCGTCCAAAAACCCTTGTTCTGAAAAGACTTCGAAAAAAAAATTATTCAACCTTTATGGACTCTAACATGAACCCTGCACACACTTCCTCATGGTAGACATGAAAGAAAGGTAAAGGGTTTAATGCCTTAATTCAAGGATCTGATTTGTGACTTGTCACAGTCATTTTCCTTACTCTTAACCACTCTCCATGTAAGTACTATTTTCCTTTTCAAGGAATTGACATAATTTTACTTGTCTTTTAAAAAATCCAAAAGTGATATTTGCAGGTTCCAAGGTAAAGAAATAATAAATCATCAAAGAATACAGAAGGAGCCTGACAGCACATGTTTACTCAGACGTGAATTGGAAGAATAGTCTTATTATTCCACAGCGCATCAAATACAAAACCACAAAAATTATTTCTTGTTCCTCTGCAAAAAATAAGCACCATTTAACATAACAAAATCTCCAGCATTAAGCAATAGCCTCCCACATCACTTGTTCCACTATTTAGCATAAAGCACTATCGTGGTCCATAATCACGAAGAGCAATGGACCAGCATTATCATACTTTTCTCTATGGATATCTCTTTCCTAACTCCAATTCATTAAGCCCATGCCCTTCGCTTTTTTCTTTAGTAAAGCCCTCTTAGTAATCACCACAAAAAGTATAGAATTCACAAGGGAGTTCTAACCAAACACAAAGCACAGTGCAAACTGAAGTCCAGAATACTTTCACATGAAATCCAGAAGGTTCAACCCCTGTATATTCACTTAATTAAGCTTTCCCGCACTAGCACAAATATTCTTTAATATTTTTGGGGCTCGCAAGGGATTGGATTAAGCTAACCATTTTCCTATGCGTTCACTTAAGCCAGTATAAGCTACCAAAATTCAGAAGAATGCCAGAAACAGGAAGAAAATATGGAATTTGAAAGGATGGCTTAACAAAGACAAATAATAAAAATCTAGCGAGAAAAAGTGAAAGCGTGAACCACTCCTAGAAGATCACCCTCTCACTGGCCATAAAACATAGTTTTCCATGCATTCTGTGCAGTTGTTTCAAGTTTTAACCATAGCTCATCTCAAGATTTAAAAGGCCTTCGAAAGAACAGCCGCCAATCACCTTTCTCACCTCAACCATGAAAAGGTTTTAATTTCTGTTCACAAAATCACCAATATGCATATCATAGTAATCTCTAACACATGTGATGAACAATTAACAAAACTGGATTCAATCATGTAAGTTCGAGTACATATTAAATAACAACCGGAAAAACCCAAAACTCTAACTTAGTCCACTATTCACCATTTTGAACCCCCCTAACGAATGAAATAAAAAGCACAAAAAAAAAAAAAAAAACGATAGAGTAAGTTGCAACATAAGAATCTAGAATGGTTACCATTTTGCTTCTTCTACTTCCAAGGTGAAAAGGAAAGTATTTGATTCAACTTTCGCTTTCGCTGCTCGTTCCTTGCGTCTCAATGAAGTATGTACGGACTGAGACACATCAGTTGTAGTCAGTCAAATAAACTTCTGAAAAGGCATAAACGCCTTTAGCGTACGGATAAACACCTTTGTCGTCCATAAATCCAAACCACCGCGCATAAACAAACAAACAAAAAAAGAACTAAAATAAAAAACATCGAAAATGTCCCTTGTACCAAAATCTCCGACAGTTCATCGTCATGACTCAAAATCAAACCCCGAAACTCACCAAAAAAAAAAAAGCTTCCAATTGAAAAGGTTTCAACGCGAATTTTCAACCTCATTCAATACGAGTAAGAGAAATTCTATAACCCTAAAAAAACGGAGAATCTGAAAATCGATACCTTGAACGGAAGCTGACCAGAAGTTTAATCTCCGGTCTGGAAGGCGATGAGTTTTCCGGCGAAGCCACACTGGCAGCGAGTTTTTCAGAGAAGAGCCATTGGTTCTGGCTATGGTGTATGAGGAGCACTCGATCTTTTCTCCGAAAGCAATATAAAAAATTGGGTGAATCCGCATGACCAGAAGTTACGGTTACACTCATCTCGATCATACACGTGTGGATGGGAAAAAAATCTCGACCGTCAAATTAGTAGGAGCCACTTGATTGAGGTGCTTTTTCGTCTTTTTCGGTTTCATAGGAGGTAGGGAATCTGAAACGGGTGGTGCGTAGGTGGAGTTGAGCTCTCTGTACGCATGGCTAGATTCCGGTGGCTTATATTTATTTATGAAAGCAAATAAAAGAAAAAGTCAATGTAATAGGGAACCAACCCACTCTCGACACGTTGTACATTTTGTAAAATAAATTGATATTCTCAAATATTTTATAAATAAATAAAAATAATAATATTAAATAATAATAAATAATAGGTAAAAAATAATAATAAAATTATAAATAATTGATACTTGTGATATTTTCAGTACCCAAATTAGATTTTTTTTTTTTAATCAAGCATATGATATATAAAAAAAAAATTACAGTGTTTGAAAAGAGTCCTTTCCAAATTAGATCTTAGCCACTGTTATGTGATTTTTCAGTAATGCATTTTTTTCATAAAAAAAGTTGATCCATCGTTAAAAAAAAAAAAAAAAAAAGTCTTACTTTTTGGTTGTAGAGTTTACATTTTTATAAAACTATTGAACGAGATTTGTATATTTTAGATCCGTATATATCACTATTTATAATTTTTTTATGATTGTATTATTTAAATTATATAAAAAATTACTAGATTTTAATAATTACAAATATTATATAAATTATGAAAATATTATATGCTCATATTTAAAGAATATATAATAGGAAATATTTTACTTATCATCTTTTAGTAGGGCGTTTGAATATTAAACTGAATTGAGTTGAGTTGAGATGATAAAATATTATTAGAATATTATAATTTATTATTATTATTATTATTTTAGGATTTAAAAAAGTTTAATTGTTTATTATATTTTATGTTGAAATTTAAAAAAGTTATAATGATGAGTTAAGATGAGTTGAGATGATTTTAGATTCCAAACGAAGCCTAAACACTAACATGTAATTTATTATTTTTATCATTTTATACGTAAAATGAATAGAATTTTACATTAAAAAAAAACGTTAACATGTAATAAATAGAATTTTATACGTAAAAAAACGCTAACATGTAATAAATAAAATTTTTCTTATATGTAAATATAAATATTTACAGATCAATATGTGTTGTATTTCTCATATAATAAATACGAATAATTATTATGGTGAAATAAGTTGGCATAGGTCCAAAAGGACGTGAAAGTCCAAAGAGAGCCCAACGAGGCAGGTGAGGCCCATGACAAGACGAAGAGTCGCAATCAATCGCTGAGGATATCGGTCTATTAGATACGTTTGAGTTTGAGATTCTCAAGAGAGTAATGATATAATATAATTTTTTTTATATAATTATGTTCTAAATTGAAAGAATTTCTGTAAAATGATGTTACTTTAGTTACACAAAATGATTGTATCTTTGTCATTATTCTTAGATAAATAATACTACTTGGTCATAAAAAAATTTACCGTTCAAATGATCCTTTTAACGTGACACTACCATGTGATGCCACGTAGCTTATTAAAAAAAATTAAAAACACAAATACAAAAGGGTAGTTGCAGTCTCTTACTTTTTGTATTTATTGATGCCTTTTTGGTTTGAATATACATTTTTGTGTTTTTCTTATTAATAAACCACGTGACACTACGTGGTGGTGCCTCTTCAAGAGAACTATCTGAACTGTAAGTTTCAGATGACCCAATAGCAATACAGTACTTAATTAGTAGATATCCGAGTCATGTTCCAACGTGTGTAAGCAAGACAAACGGAATTATTGACAAATCATCAAAGAGTTTCTCGTTGGGAAATCATTGTACTCCAAAAGACAAGCCAACAACTATATATCAACGCAAGTAAATTTGGTGAGAAATGAATGAATCACACAATTTGAAGCTAACCTAGCTGTTGGGGTGCTCTCAGTACATGATTCACATGCACCACTTTGATCTAAACTTGTCATGATCACTATGGATGTATGACACATTGACATTTGGGGAGAGTTTACATTATGATCGAGATATTGTGAGTTCAAATAATTTTGACAAATATTCATAAAACAATATTATTTTAGACATATATATATATATATACACACACACACACATATATGTGTTCTCGTAGAAAATAATACAATGACGAGATTTGCTACTCATCGTCCCTACATACCATATGCTATATTTTTTTTAATTTAATTTTATTCTTCTTAAACTTATTAAATTCTTCTACTCATCATTCATGTACTACACATTTGATAAGAGAAAAAAAATAAAAAAAAATAAAAAAAGTGTGGTGTATAATATGTGAGGATGATGAAAATAAATTTTCTACAATGATTACTATATTTTCTCACTCTTTTGTTACTGGCAAAAACAGTAATATAATCATGTGGTTGTTTGAGAGAGAGTAGTTATAATTAAATAAGGAGGAGAAATGATGAGTGCACATGAACATTGAAAAGTTTTTTGCTTAGCCCGCATTGATCTATTCTCAAGTCGATATGTACAATATATCATTCACTTCATTTAAATGATTTGTAAGATTCAAGGTTCAAAATTTATATTTCAAATAAAATTATGTCAAGTAAGCTTGAATTTACTAAATATATATGCTCTACATACTGATTTGAGAATATAATTTTTTTTTTCCTCTCGTAAAAACTCCATTACCTGTACGTAGTAAAACTCAATAAGGAGATACGTGGCATCGGGTTAATTTGAAAACTTAAAAAAAAAACATCTTTAGATGTGATCATATCTTGAAAAATTTATCTTCATCTCCAAATCTTTCTAAAACATGATGAAGTATATAATAAAATTGATGGCTTATTTTTTCAAAATTAGAAATGCATAAGAAAACAAAAAGCTAGGATGCCAATAAAAACATTAAATTATATCAAATTAGATTCTTTTCCAAATGAATCTCATGGATAATATCCATTACATCAGCTAGCTCTTAGTTGCATAGACTTTTTTGCCAAAACTAAAATTAATAAAGTTGTATCGAGATATTATGTGACAAAGACTCATAACAAATAAGGGTAGTGATAGGCTTACTATCCTATTATTATCCATCTACTACCAAAAGATATTTTAAGTTTTTTTTATATTTTTATCATTTTCTTTTAAGTATTTTTTTAACATCCTTAATCACTAAGAAAAAATTAAAAAATATATATATACTTACTAATATACACTTCCTTAATCATTAAGTAAAATAAAAAAATTAAAAAAAAATCAAATATAAAAATAGTAGTAAATGAGTAGTAGTAGGGTAGTAACCCTATCATTATTCAACAAATAATTAGTTAAAGATGGTGTGTATTATATCATACCTTGTATACAAGGCAAAATTTGATTTATAAAAATAAGTTTAATTTTAATTTGTTTTTCAAATAAGATTTTATGATATTAACAATGTAAAAATAATCAACGTTGACTTATAAATAGAATAATATCGTATACCTCATCAATAATTTTGTATTATATAAAATTAAGAATATTATTTTTAAATATATAGATCTTTACATAAGTGAAATCAGAGGAGATTACTTCTTGAAAGTTGAAAGAAGATGAGAAGCGGGCGTTGATCCGCCCCGTTCTCGTCCATTTGAAAGTGCATGGTATTCTCTCTCTCAAATTATTGTAATTTGTTATTAATACGAAATGAGAGATGGTTTTAAATAAAAGTTGAAAGTCGAATAAAAAATAATTTTTTAATATTATTATTTTAAGATTTAAAAAAATTGAATTGTTTATTATATTTTGTGTAGAAATTTAAAAAAATTATAATAATAAGATGAGATAAAATGAAAATGTTTATAGATCCAAATGATGCCTAAGACGTTATTTTGCGGTAACTTTTTTTTTTTTTTAATTTAATAAAATAACAAAATTAAAAAAAGTTCAAAGTAAAAACAAATTCTATATGAACAAGAATTAAAAAAAAAAAAAAAAGGTGGCTACAATCCCAACTCAACTAAATTAACCGTATATATGTATCGAAAAGTTTCAACAAAAACAATCTGATCTATACCCATCATCACCAACTGGACAACTTGAGATCATTTTCCACCGGCGTCAAGTTCAAATCCAAGCACAAAACCCTTTTACTACTTGATTTCTTCATGACCGGCTTGGCCTGCACGGCGTGTTTGATCACCATGCCTTCATGACTTATGGCTGCCCTGTGCCTCCTCATGTGCCCGCCCAGCGCCTGTCCGATCGCGAACTCGAGCCCACATACGGAGCACTCGTGACTCTTCGGCCTCACCGGCGATGTCGGGATGCGGTGAAATAGGTCTCCGGCCATCAGCCTCGGCTTCTTGTGGCTCGCCCTGTGCCCTCCCAGTGCCTGGAACGACGGGAACTGCCGGTTGCACGTCTTGCAGACAAAAGCACGAGCAGTACTAGAAGTACTATTGCGTGTATTTCTGGTGGCGTCAATTTCGCCGACTCTGGAGAGTAGAATCAAGAAATTGGCCGCCATATCTGCCGTCTCTAGCTCATTTCCGTCCTCTCTCCCTCTCTTCATGGATCTAAGAAATTCAATGCCAAGATAGATAAATCTGCTAAGCTAATTGGTGACGAAGTAGGATTTGCGGTGGGTGGTTGCATATATATAATAGTACGATTTAACTGATGAGTAGGTGGGATGACAGATCTGCCCTTAGATTTCTTGGGGAACAAGTTGGGACTTACGTCCAACGTTTAGGATAAGGTTGTAACTTGTAAGTAAATGTGTGTTTGGACCGGGTAACTTGAGTCGAGTCCGAGGCGATGGTAGTGGGAGAGTCTTCTGTTGTTCGTTAACTTGTTTCGTATAAACGCGCTGACTTACGAATGGAATTCCAAGAGTCTTTAGAAGGCTCACCCGCGTTCAAGGCGCGTACGATTACTCTACTCAAGATTCTACCACTTTCCGCGTAATTTCATGGATGATGGCATCACCCTCACCTTCTCCCTTCCTTAATTTATTACTCGAATAATATTGCCTTTTGTTTTATATGTTATTATTTTTTTAAGTAAATTATTTATTTAAAGAGTAATTAAAATAAGAAAATTTTAAATAAAATAATATTTTATTTTAAATATTGAAGCAAAAGGTAGAAAGTCTACAAAGTATTTTGGTTTAGATAAAATACTAATGTAACAAAAATCTTAAGTTATAAAAATAAATACTAAAATATTATTTTAAAATTATATATTTTTTAGGATAAAAATTTACTAACCCAATCTTTTTTATTCGATTGAGTTTCAAATCTTTTTCATCTTCTCTTGATCTTACTATTTCTTTTTTTAATGATAAATAATTCAGGCACAAAGAGGTCCCACAATGTAAATTCACAAACTGACGTAACTTGATATAGTATATGTTGAATGATAAAGTTATATTTATTATAAAATAAATTTAACGTATTATTTAAATTTACGTTAATTTGTAAATTTATTTTTGTAATATTTATTTGTGACTATAACATTTCTCGTTTTTAATTGGATAGAAAAACATTTTTCTCTTGTTTTTTTATTAAATATCACCTATTTTTCAATAATTTTACACAAACCATTCATGTATAAATTATTTAGTTTCAATGTTTTTTTTTTCCCTCTAAGAGGCCATGAGCTGCCATGTGTGCCTGCTAATATTAGAAATATATAGTACTCTAGAAGTTCAAACGTACGTGCATGCATCATGCAATATATATGCCACAGAATTCCTCAACTGGTCATGTGTGTCTCAAGAATATTATTAGTTGTACGGACAACGTACGTACGGAGTCCGTACGACCGTACGTGGCCCTTGAATTGTTGAAGTTCCTACTTTCAAACGTGCATGCCATGTATTCAAATATGAGAAAGTAAAACTACTCTCGCCTCTCATTTTGAAGACTCTATTTAATCGCTGATCAATTTTATTTTTACTTATTAATTAAAGAATTAATTTTAAATATATTGATATATATATTTTTTAAAAATATTAAAATGTATTAAAAAAATATAAAAAAAAACTATTAGGCGGTATGCCTAAATAAGAGTGGGGCGACAGAGTCGCCCTACTCATTTTTCTTAATAATTAAAAAATAACTTTTAATGTACTGATATTTTTTTTATTTGTAAAAAATATTTAAATCTATTAAAAATATATAAAATAAAAAAAAAATTTGTGCCACTAGTCTTCATATATATCAGTTCATTATTCATTGGACGTTCTAGAAGGCTGTACTCAAGTAATTTTCATGTGCACACTCTCCTCAGAACAATGATCTTTTAGACGTACTTAATTTCTATGAGGATCTCTGGTCATAAAGTCCTACCCTAATTTTAAGGTGAAGATTAAATGTTGAGTTGAGATGAGATAATTTTAAATGAAAGTTGATATTATTAAAATTTTTTTTAATATTATTATTATTTTAAAATATAAAAAAATTGAATTGTTAATTAATATATATTATATAAAGATTATAATAATAAAATAGAATGAGTGAAAGATCAACTATAAAAACATGCAAATGATGCCTTAAAAATATCGGGAAATATCTGCATTCCATCCAATGAGCAAGAAACTTCGATCTTTGCTTGTTTTAAAGACCCGAAGCGTTCAAAATATTGACCAAAACTGAGCGTCCTTACAGGGATATATATCTACTATCTAGAAAAAAGCATGCAGCACAGCACGCATGATGTCAGATATTCTTCTGCAGTGCGCAGAACGCCAGGGTTTGGGTTGATGTATCAATCATGTGTACGGTTTATCCAATTTGAAAAGAAAACATGCATATATTTATATCATATATATATATATTATAAATGATATTTGTAGCACTGCCATAGTCATGAGTACATAAAAAAATAATAATATTTATATTACAATGATCTGGTCAAGGTTAATATTTCCGGGCTAGGGAAGGTTCTTGACAATTTCCAGTTAGATGCATTGCTATTCTAGTATATATTCTTTTCTCTCTTTAATTAGTTTTAACATGTCTACATACAGTAGTATACGATGATGAGGAGCCGTCAACTACTACTACTTTACGTTTGTTCTTGATCAGGCTTTAATTTTCCGGGAATGTTCTTCCCAAATATTATGTGTTATAATTTGGTGAACATGCATGATTTTCTAATCTTGTTTAGAAAATCTCATCAGCCAGCTAGCTCGCATGAAAATTTAATTTAGTTATTTTCCAGCTTGTGGCCGCCTACAGCTAGCATCGTGACGTTTATGCTGGATGTCACGAATAATCAACCAATTTGGAGTACTTAATTCCCACAAAATGGGACGAGCTAGAAGGTTGTAGAAACTTAACTTGGGCCAAATTATTCTACTACTTCTAGACGTTCAGGGCTTATTAGATATACATGGATGCGTGCATTTTGTATAGCATTTTTTTTAAAAAAAGTAGTTTTTTATTTTTATTTTTTTTATTTCTTAATTTTTTAATTTTTTTAAAGGTAAAGTTGCATAGCATTTTGTAAAAGTGGTAGGATTTATATGAATTATTTATAATTATTTCTGTAGTACATGAATTCATAGCATTTATGAAACATTATAAATCTTAATATGAATGCATATATATTTGAAGTTTATATGACTTGTCTGATGATTAAAATATGAGTCATATTAGATATATTTGTAGACTGTGTAAGTCTCGCGCTTCAATTTAAAAAATAGTAAAACACACCATTAAAAAGTATCTAGGAATTTTCATTCGAATTCCGAATTTACCATTTCAGTCCTAAATCTATCTTTTTAAAAAAAAAAAAAAAAAAAAATACGCGAGACTTGCATACTCTATGACTGTATAAATAATTTTTTTATAAAATATTGAAAACAGATAATTATACGAAATCTAATCCGCTCAAGCTGTGTACCAAATCAATATATCAGTCCAAATCTCCAGGCTGGTGGAAGTTTCTTTGGATTTATTAATACACACAAATAGATATATATATCGTACTAAACAGTTAAAGAAAATTGCATTAAAATGATATAAAGTCAAAGTCTCAAACAAGTGGTACGTCATGCATGATTCACCCTCATTTGCGACCGTCGGCTAAGATGCCGACGCCATCGTTAAGTTAGTGGGGAATTATGCAATTTGACTCAAGTTTCTTACTTGCAGCAATTGGATGAACCTAGACATCAAAACTAATGTTTTTGCTAAGTTTGAGTAATTCAACCCATTTTAGAATTTTATAGGGATGGGATTTAAAACTTTATACATTTGTATATGGATAATACATCATTTCTGTATTTCTAGAAGTTCCAACTCTTCTTCCGTCGCTTATAATATAAGATAATTTTTTACATCTAAACTATCAAAATTAATAATGTATCATATTCTCAAATTACAAAAAAGGGGTAAAGCTACATCTAATATCGAATATGAAATATTTGTTCGTTTGAATACTTGGAATATTTTAAAATATCTGTGAATAGTAATGAAATGATTTGTGAATGGCAGTGAAATAGTTTGAGTTGAGATGTTTTATTAGATTTTGAGAAATGAGAGAGAACAAGTTGAATAAAAATATTAAAAAGTTAAAAATTGTTTGAATATAATTTTTATTTTAAAATTTTAAAATATTGTATTATTTTTTGTGTTTTATTTAAAATTTTAAGAAAATTGTATTGGATTTTTGTGTTTGGATAATGATTAGGTAATGATTATATGAAAAAAATTAAAAAATTAAAAACTTGAAATTGAAAAGTATTTTGTATTTGAGTGATGTTTGAGAATGAAATATCTAATAATATTCTAGTGTCCAAACTAGCTCGAAATGTCTATTTAGGTTGTGTTTGGGTAACCAAGTATTTTCAACACTTTTTAAATATTTTCGTACTTTTGAAAATACTTCACATATCAAACAACTTCAAATACTCTCAATAGGACCCACAAACTCACTTCAATCTCTACTCATAACTATTCACAAATATTCTATAATACTTATTACTATTATATATAAATAAAAAATAAAATCATTATAATATTTATTACTATTAAATATATAAATAAATCATTATAATATATAAATAAATAAATAAATCACTATAATATATAAATAAAAAATATTTATCACTATTATATATAAATAAAAAATAAAATCACTATAATATATAAATAAAAAATAAAATCATTATAATATATAAATAAAAAATAAATCACTATAATATATAAATAAAAAATAAAATCGCTATAATATATAAATAAAAAATAAAATCATTATAATATATAAATAAAAAATAAATCACTACAATATATAAATAAAAAATAAAATCGCTATAATATATAAATAAAAAATAACATCATTATAATATACAAATAAAAATAAAATCATTATAATATATAAATAAAAAATAAAATCACTATAATATATAAATAAAAAATAAATCACTATAATATATAAATAAAAAATATTTATCACCATTATATATAAATAAAAAATAAAATCATTATAATATATAAATAAAAAATAAAATCACTATAATATATAAATAAAAAAATAAAATCATTATAATATATAAATAAAAAATAAAATCACTATAATATATAAATAAAAAATAAAATCACTATAATAAAATAACTATAATATATAAATAAAAAATAAAATCACTATAATATATAAATAAAAAATAAAATCACTATAATATTTATCACTATAATATATAAATAAAAAATAAAATCATTATAATATTTATCTCTATTATATATAAATAAAAAATAAAAACACTAAAATATATAAATAAAAATAAAATCACTATTATATATAAATAAAAAATAAAATACTATAATATTTATCACTATTATATATAAATTAAAAATAAAATCATTATAATATTTATCACTATTATATATAAATTAAAAATAAAATCATAATAATATTTATCAGTATTATATATAAATTAAAAATAAAATCATTATAATATTTATCATCATTATATATAAAAGTAAAAGAAAATCATTATAATATTTATCATTATTATATATAAAAGTAAAATAAAATCACTATAATATTTATTAATATTAAAAAATCACTATAATAAAATCATTATAATATTTATTATTAAAAATCAAATCACTATAATATTTATGGGACCTACACATTTTTCAACTACCTACTCAAAAGTCAACAACTCGACATACTTCACACATTCAAACAACTCAAAATACTCTCAATGGGACCCACAAACTCACTCTAATCTCTACTCATAACTATTCACAAACATTCTCAACACTTCTCAACACTTTTCAACATCCAAACATACCCTTAATCTTTTTCTTGAGAGAGATAGAGAGAGAGAGAGAGTGTTAAGGTAAAGTTTATTTCGTTTGAATAGATTAAAAAAAGGAAAATGCTAGAGCTCCCGCTGGGAGCTCCCGCTGGAGCTCTAGTGTATTTTTTTATGTGTATTTTTTAATTCTTTTTTTTATGTAGATGTTTTTAATAATTTTAAATATTTTTAAAAAATAAAAAAATTTATAATATTATTAAATAATACTTGCTTAATCACGAAGTAAAATATAAAATATTTTTATATGATTTTTTATTTTACTTCGTGATTAAGGAAGTATTTTTTAATAATTTTTTTTTTTACTTCTTGATTAAGAAAGTGTTTTTAATGATGTTCTAAATTTATTTTATTTTTTAAAAAATATTAAAAAAAATTATATAAAAAACAACTTAAAAAAAAACATATACAAAAATACACTACAGCCCCAGCGGGAGCCCCCAGCGGGGGCTGTAGCACGATCCTTAAAAAAAAAGGGATAGATCTAGAAGGGAAGGGGACAAAAAACGAGAAGGAAAGAGGAGAGGAGAGGGAACATTGTCCAATGGGGCCAAACTGGAATTGATTATAGAAGGGAAAATGAGAGGGGAGCGGCTTGCTTTTGCAAATCATCCTTGTGACTGCAAGAAGTTTACCTGTTTGGCGGTGTCTTTAATAGAGATTTATTTGAAAATTAGGTTAAAACAAGCTTTTAAATTAGGAAGGAGAGCAGTGAATACTGAACCCTCCTTCCATTGTTTTTGTTTGTTTGTTCTTTTTTCCTGTCAAGAGGTCGAGGGTCCCTTTAAAGACTCTAGAACTGCTCAAAATTTGTGTTCTTTTCCCATCTCTTTACCTGTTCTTCTGTGTTGGAACTAAGATACACTATCAACTCTAATCGTGAGTGCTTTGAGCATTGATGTTAAGACAGCCAAATCAAGCTTGTTCACCACCATGTCAGATTCTCAGTGCAGAGGTGCAATGCAAGTAACTTTTGTAAAGAAAATGGTAGGCGACCCACCCCTGCAGAGCAAATCTAGGTCCCGTGCACCACACCCTCTAAAGTTTCCCTACACGGAATTAGTTAACGCCTCGTTTGTTTTTAAAGATGAGATGAGATGAGATTTTTTTAGACATTTGTGAATACTATTGAGATATGTTGAGTATAAATGAAATAAGATGAGATAAGAAATCGCTGGTTTTTCACTGGGGAGGTGTGGCCCCAAAGGGTTGTTTGCACCTATGAGGTGTTGAACATTGGAACTTGAAAGGAGTGATACCCCAAGACCAAGGCCTCCCCCTTGTAAACATACCTCTCCTGCATGGTCTTTGAATTCTCACAACTTGCAGGACTTTCAGAACACTAAACCCATTTTCACTATTTAATCCAAAGAAAACGATGAAGCTATAGCAATGCAGAAATAGTAGAACATCAGATTCAAGAAAGCGAAGATGTGGGATGATGGCAACAAAAACTAAAAGCTTACGAGCCAAAATCTCTTTAGCAGTCATTGAACAAGTCCCATAATGGTGCACATTGTTATTGTTATTCCTTCTTGAAAATCTTACCCTGTAATGCAATTCTATCTAAACTAGTTTACAATTTAGGACTAAAACAAATAAATCTGACTTTACCTATGTAATTTTAAAGGAGAACCTGAACCGGAACCTCTTTTATATAAATTAAAAATATCAATCTTTAACTAACTAATTCAAATACCGGAAATGAAAATTTAGTTAGGAGGCAACCTTCCAGACAGGTACATTGACAGCTTATCTCTCAGATGCACACCCTTTATGTCGACAGTTCCACAAATCTGCTGGTGGTAACCAGGGTCATGGTTGTGAGACAAAGGTGCTTCATCCTGCACATCATCCATATCAATAAGAATGTTATGAAGTAGACAGCAAACAAGAATAATCCTCGGCAGCCTATGCTTGTCGGGTCTCCACATTACTCCTTGGATGATCCTCCACGTCTCTTTCAACCTTGCCAATGCCCTTTGTGCCACCATCAGAGTGGCATGATGCCGCCTGTTGAACTCTTCCCTCGACTCTGGGAGTTCTGTGCCTTCATAGGGGATGATAAGATAAGGCAATAAGGGATAGCCCAAGTCGCCAATTATGTAGTCCCTTATTTCTGATCCTTCAGAGAGCTCTAAATCTTTGCCAGTCAATCTCACTCCTTTATTACAGAGTTCGTAGAAGTTTGAACTCTGAAACACTGACCAGTCTTTCATTTTTCCTGGCCATCCAGTGACTATGTCCCGGAACCTCATGTCTGGGTCCACAATTGCCTGCAACACCATGCTATGATTCTTCTCAGGATCGAGCCACACATTACTTGTGGGGTCCGATGCAGGCAAACACATCATGATGTGGGTGGTATCAATCACACCACAACAATTAGGGAGGCCTCGCATTCTCTTGAATTTAGATTTTATCTCTGTCATTTCTGTATCAGATGAAGGCCAATTCAGGTGGTGAAGCCCTCTTTCTTCCATGGATTCCACAAAACGCCAGGTCACTTGGGAGACAGTTGAGTGGTTCAACCCAAATGAATCGCCAACTGTCACTAGTGACTCACCAGAGCTCAGTCTTCTTAAAGCTACAGCTACTTGATCACATAAAGACATAGGCTTGCCATTTGCAAACACAAAATGCGCAGACTTAGCTATCATATCTTCCTTCACAAGTGAGCATATGTAGTCAAAGGTTTTTCTGGACACCTTAAAAACAGATTCAAACCTATCTATACCCTTGGAGGGAGTTGGAAGACCTGCAGTGAGAAGCGGAGCAAAGAGAAAGTCACAACTCACAAATGTGTGGCATTTAAATTAGGCCCCAGCGCTCTTTGTAGGATTTAGAAATACTTAAGAAAGAACTGATACTATCTCAATCTTCAATGTCTAGCAAAGTCACTTTGTAACAGATGACATAAAGAGCATAAATATAAATAACATAATATGAAGAGTATAATTTTGTTTGCTGTATAATCAGAAGGGATTCTCAAAAACTAAGGTGTTGGAAAAATAAAAAATAAGAACGTAATGCAGCCAAAAGAATCAATTTATTGTGTTAATTCATACATGCAAAACATTGAAACTTATATACAAGAAGACGACTAAGATAAAGGCATGATAAGATAAGATTGTTGACCAATATAATAAGTAATCTTTTTTACAGCACTCATTGACCACAAGATCATTTAGATGTGACTTGCAGTTATAAGATTGAGAGCTACTTTGTACTAACCAATTTTCCATAGTGAAGTCATTTCAGCTTAAGCAGAACCCAGTCCAACCTCGTCCCAAAACAAAGACAAAAATATAGATCATGGAGTGTTAGATGGCTTTGGAGTCTAAATATGTATCAAATGAGTGATACATGTTAGACGGCTTTGAAATGTTTTTTTGATGGGACCAGACCTATCAAACTGAAATGTTATAACGTGAACCACCACACTTGGCTGTTAACGGCCAGAGCTACAGCAACTATAGGATGCAGTCCATTCAAGTGTAGATGGGTTACAATACTGTATAAGACGGAGAAAGGGAAGAGGAGACAAATAAGTGGATTGTTCTGGCTTTCGTTGTTTGATTTGCAGGTGAAGGGAGGAAAAAGAAAGTATGAAGGAAAAATTCCAAATCCCAAAATTATTTTCAGTCTTTTTTGAAAATGTATTGAATTTTAGTAGAAGGTACACATACTTCTCACAAACAAAGATACATTAATTAATAATTAAAATTTTAAGGAGAGAGATAAAAAATAAACTAATAATAAATTGAGTGAGTTATAACCTATTCGTGTTTTACATTCATATCACCTAACATAAAACTATCAAATGTGAATGAAATCAAACAATTTAGAGCAAGAGCTAGCTCATTTCTAGTCTACCTATGAAAAGTATCTTGTTGCTATCAATGGACCTGGAAAAATACCTCCATTCCAAGTTTTCGGATGTTTGGAACCATCTATGAGTGCAATACTTTGGAAGGTCATGTCAATAAATATTCGTCACGGGGTGCACTACTAGTGGATATAATCATCCAAAGCATATTCATTTGTTAATAATTTCCCAACTTGTCAGCCTCATGTGGCAATTCATCCTGCATGACTGCTATTAATGGTTTAATGAATGTTTCAAGGTTTTAGAAAACCACTAGTTCCCCACTAAACAGAAGCAAAATCACAGCCATAAATGTCTTGAAGTTCCCTTCAAACTTAACTTTTAGCAAATACTTGAATCAATTTTAAGCTTCAAATTACAGAGAACGCAAAACTATGGTGTACACTATGAATAAACTAAAATGTACCTAAGTTTCAAAACCTTATGAGAACTACGATTTGTACTCTATTTGAGAATTGATTGAGACCATTTAATTGAGCAGCCAGTAACTGATTCCAAAACTAACATTTGAAATTCCTATAGCAGTCAGTAACTGATTCCAAAACTAGAATTTGAAAGTCCTACAGCAGCAATACACCACACAACATTCACTAATACAGCTGCATTCATCATATTCACTCACATTCTGCATTCATACACGAAACATCTTTTTATATTGACTCTTTTGGATTTTATCTCAACTAAAGTAAGGATTCACCTGAAGTGGAACAGTGTTTACAAAAAACAATTATATATCTATGATTACTACCTTTATCATATTCTATGAATGGAAAATTCTATACACCATACTACCATACCACTAAGTATGATGTGACACATTTATCACCATTAAATGATCATTTATTGCATGCTTCTTTATCATTTAATGGTGATGAATGTGCCACATACCACTTAGCATGATCAAAATAGGATGAAAGTGTGGTGTATAACATTACTCTATTACCCAAGAAATGGTGACAGAAAATACATATTGAAATCAGAATAACGCCCTACAAATCAAACTAAGTTAATTACTAAATTTCATCATTTAGTCTACATACAGCAAATTATATTTATAAGCAAATGTGACACGTGAAACAGTTGCTACTAGCCTTTTCCTGCCCCAATATGATCTTACGTTTCTTGAGATGTAACAGCAGGGCAGCTAACCCAGGAACACATTCATAAATATACCTATTCAACGGAGATGATTGAAACAGGTCTAATGCAGCTGCTAATATCATGCATGAAGAAATTACTATTTTGAATTTTCTTTGAAAGGATGACCTCATTAGCATATATGAATAAATCGATACCTAAAAATAGTGACCAAAAAAATGAACAACCCAACCATATTGCTGCACTAAACAAGCTGGCTTATTTCTCTGCACCAACTTTAATGAACAAGTGAAGATGGAAGGAAAGCCAGACTTGATATACATTTAAGCATCAAAATGAGAATTACTCCATGAGTAAATTGTTCCATCTTATAAAAAACCAATCATATTAAACCCGTGGTTGTACAAGTGTTGAGAATCTACAAACTTAGAAGCTCGAAAATTAATGAGTGCATGTATGAGTGTGTATAGAACTGATGGTGAAATGTTCCTTTTTCTCTTTTTTGGAGAAGTAAACTCTATTTGATCACTATTTAGTCCAGATGTATCCTTCTCTCGACCATTTTATACAAACCCATGCAAAAGATCAATCATCATATTCTTTAGGCAACATGGCCTGAAGACCATCGGCAGCACAACTCATGAATGGTATAATTAACAAAAACTCTCTTGACTACAACATCTATTGATTCTTATTTTTGAACTTTTTCCTACTCCAGTTGATATAATGAGCCTCTTTACAACCAGTTCCATCTGTAGTAGCAGAGTGCCAATTGATTTGCCACTTCAAGTAATTCTCAAAACAATTTTCGCTTTCAAACTCTCTCTAATGGAAACATTTGAGAATTTTCTATTTTGATGTAAGACTTGGTAGTATTGGTCCATAAAATTTGCTTTAAAAGATAAAAAATGAGTCTCTAAGTAAAAACCTTACACAACCATACGATAATTTTGAAATAAAAAGAAAAAATAAAAAGAAATAGGGAAAAAGACAAGAAGAGGCAACTTTACTATTAAAGCCTGTAACATGGGCAGGCTATATAATGGAAGCAGTGAGTCAGCGACCACACTGAACATAAACAATCTAATATTCTAAAGAATTCTCCAAAATCCAGACAGTTAACCCTATCATCATTCAAATACCCTATTTTTTTCTCTAATCGGCATAAAGGGACTGAATCATTTCATGGTAAAGTAGGATTATCATTTAAAAGATAATAACAATGCTCCTCGAATTTACAAACTAGATAACACACCTAAGATTACTGTTTTAACATATATCTTCTTCTATAAGCAATAAATTTCATTAAAATGCGCAAAAGGCAATCCACAAGCATTCTCCAACAAGAAAGATATCATTCTCGTCTTAGACGGGATCATTAGTATCTGATTTAGTTTTATTCTACTTTCTACATTCTATAAGAAAATCAAACGAGAATGTCCGCAGATGTTTGAGACCCCGCTGCTGAGCCGGAGTGATTCAGGATGCTAAAAAGATGATTTTAAACTAAGATTAGGAATCCTTCTAACATACAACTATATCTGTGGTATGTCAATATATAAACCGTACGAGAAATAAAGCATAAACCCATTTGAATTAGACAAAATTAAATTCAACCCACCCACTAAAATCCATCAATTATAAATAGAAAGCTACATACCCATTATACCAAGAACGATCATCAAGAGCAACAACATCAACATATATAGCACAACCGAAAAAGAAAAAAATAGGAAGGCAATCATAATCTCAAAGAAGATATACCATTGATTCTCCTTGAGAACTCATCCCACCAATCTAGAGGCCCCTCCTCCGGGGACCCAGAAGCAGAAGCATTTTCCTCACGCTTCTTCTCTATCTTTTTCCTCTTTCTGAACCCTCTTACAGGACCCATCAGCGGAAACAACCCAATTGAATCAAAACCCAGAAACCCACCTGCTTCAAACAACCACAATCATAAAATAACTGGACAAGTATTCACCAAAAAAGAAAAAAAAAAAAAAAACCCATTCGTGATAATACAATAATATATACCACGAGCACAGGAAGATCACAAAACAATGATGAAAGAGGAAGTGGCTCGTAACATGCAAGGAAAGCTTTCAACAGAGACCGTTAGTTGCTGTGTTTCAATAGCTGCTTGCGTGCGTAGGTCTGTATAGGTGTTTGAAGCATGCAAGAAAAGAGGAAGCTTGATGAAATAGAAAGAGAAAGAGAGATGGAGAAACTATATGCGGTTAAACGGATGGAAAATCCAAGCAACACATCTGGGTTGGTGGCTGTTTAAGACAATGTGGCAGGAAAACTGAAAAACATTGACACACAGATGCTTTGGCAGAGAGTCTCGCTCTCACTCCACATTTTAGATTTCCCAGTGACGAAGTCTTGCTTTAAAGAGGTTTGCTTCGTTTAGCTGGAGTCCTTCATATTTATATTTTGGAAAAAGTAAAAAGCATCTTCTCATGCCAATGATAACATTGTTTTGAAGAAATTAAGGATCGATTTTTGGTTAAAATGACAAACATACCATTTAAATTTTCCAGAAACTGGTAAAGAGGCTGTGATCCCTTGCAACATAGTAAGAACGAATTTTCACTGCCAAGGCTAATTTGGTCATTTGCTGGTAATAAAATGGAAAAGGCTTTTATCCTACAATATATATATATATATATATTTCGAGAGTACGAAACTCCAATTTTATTTTAAAAAAATTAATAGCAAAAATTGAGTGATAATTTGGATGAAGCTCCGGTGAACTTCGCCGCTATCGGCGTGGAAGCTTCTTTTTCTTCGGTGTCAAATTTACCAAAACACTTATATAATATATGGTATATACATCTTAGACAAAACTGGTTTGTTGCATTTTAGGCATTAAGATTAGTGTCTTTTATCTTTACTTGATGTATAGTTGGGTATAGATTTAAGTTCTAGATTTTAGAACATATTTTTGCAAAACTCTTCGTTTCGAAATTTATGCAACCGCAAAGTATTTATTATTTTTGTAAAATATACTGTTCTGTCAAAAGTGATGGTTATCAATAAATAACGGCTCGATAGCACAATAAAAACCCATATCATACAGTATTTAAGTGAATAAAATTTGTTGGATATTATCAAAATGGCAACTCAATTCAAAAACCTTTTAATCATCAAAATATATTTTTCTTCTTTTAAAAAAAAAAAAAAAAATCCCATATAAGCTTTTACTCAGTTTCCGTAATAAAAAAAAAAAATTATGTTCAAAATAACTATCACAAATATTTTTAAAAAAACACACATTTTACAATTTTTTTTAAAAACTTATTTCCAATAAGCCCATTCTTTCACAAGCACCAAAAAGGACATAATTTAGAAAAAAATTTCAAACCAGGCCCATCACTTTTATAAAACACCAAAAACAATCTTTTCTAAAAAAATTCTCTCAATAATTTAATAAATCCCAACAAAATCGCCAATCCAAACATGTCTGAACCGACAATTAAAAAACTGAGTTGCTATAGAAATTAGTTTTAGGAATATTTGCCGAAAATCTTTCCAAAATAAAAAATAAAAAAATAAAAAATCGTAGTAGGAAATTGCTCTTTTTTACTTTTTATGAAAAAAGGTGAGTATTTCTTTTATTGGTTTGCGCCTTGCGGAGTGTGTAATACTTTTTTCCTCCCCCTCTCTCTCTCTCTCTCTCTTGGTTAGACAAATTTATTTTTAAAGAAAAACTATGTAAAGAACGTTGGAGACAAAAACAAATACTCTAAGGTCTCGTTTTGATATAAAAATAATTTTATTTTATTTTATTATTATAATTTTTTAAAATTTTTGAATAAAATATAATAAATAATTTAATTTTTTTAAATTTTAAAACAATAATTGTATTAAAAAATAATATTATAATAATATTTTATTCAATTTTTAACTTTCATATAAAATTATCTTATCTCGTATCATTATCTAAACGGATATAAAAGAATAGATACAATTTAATACTTAAAAACCTAATTTGAAAATAGCCGTCCTAAAAATGGTCAAGTTCCATGGTTGGCCGTCCTAAAAATGGTTGTAGGAACAGTTCATCAACTGGATTCATTTTTGACAAGAAGATCCCACAATAGACAAATGTATCGAGTCTTGAAGCAATAGCGTAGGTGGACAATAGTCTTTGCTGGGCAACCGAAAGCACTGGTGGGCTTTAAAAAGTTGTGAAAAGGCTGGACATCCCAAAAAATGGCAAAAGAAGTACCCTCTAAGCACCTGCACACAAACACAAAAAACAGAACAAAACTTAGGGCTTGATTGGAGTTTTAGATGAGACATAAAATTATTATTTTATCTCATCTCATTTTATTTAATTTTATTTTTAAATATAATTTAAATATAATATTTTTAAATTAATTATTACAATATTTTCAAACTAATCATTACAACTTTTTCAAAATTTTAAATAAAAAATAATTCTAACTTTTTCAAATCTCCAAATAAAAATAATATTATAAAACTATATTCTTACAATATTTTAACTTTATAATATTTTTTATTCAAAATTTTCTATCTCATTTATTAAAATCTAAAAAATACTCAACTCAAACTATCTCACTACTATTCATAAACTAATTATTATTCACAAAATTTTCATCTCATCTCACTTCTCAAACCAGCCCTAATACTCATAGAGAGGAAAATGGTATGTAGGGATGTGGGATTGATTTCAGAGAGGTAATGTTGTGGCATATGGTGACCTAGCATGTAGCCATTGGTTCGTGTGGTCCACATACCGATTTGTCAAGACGGGGAGATGAGGTGGTTGGAGCGATGATAGACTGTGGAGCAAGGTTGGCATGAACGTGAAGGGAGGGGGGGGGCAATGGGGTTCAAAGGGATGTGTTTTGAGGTTATTTGGATGGGAGAATGTGATGTGTGTGAATCCCACACACTAATTGAAAGCGGTAGGGTTGGATTCACTTAAAAGATAACAATGACATAAATATTAGGAGATGATGCATATATGATAATGAAGCTTAAAAATTAGTAAGAGATGTTAAAATATTTTAACATGAAACATTAAATATAAGGATCTTCGATTTTCTATGATCCATGATGTTAAATAATAACAATTAGAAATGTACAACTTTACATCTGAGTGTCTCCTGATGGCTAGATGCATAATTATGTTGTAGGCGAGAACTCTTAATTCTTGGGTGCTATAAATAAACTTCTGGTCATCATGAAATCTAGAGGTATTTTCGTCCCACTATAACCCATTAATTAAGAGATATATTTGAACTAGTTTAAACTTATATGGATATGAGTGTGTGGGACATTAAGTTTTAATAAAACTCCAACATTCTCTCTCTTGGCTCATACGCCCATAAAATAATATTTTTCATTTATATGTTTATTATAAGAAATTAACCATACTGTACACGTTCATTTTTAGAAAATCTTCCTAGCTTATAATACATTACATGAGTTTTGTACATCAATGCCAAATCAGCTACCACTGCGAGTCATGATAGTCCTTTGTTATACAACCAACAAAATACCTTCTATGTACTACAATACCTGTAACTTAATTTAACATGAGATCTTTAATAGAGACAATGAAAACTAATATTGTAATGCATATGGTTCTAATTCATGTCCATTGCAGACATTATCTTGTCAGCACATTCCTCCACACCATTTAATGTACATATAAAGTGGAAAGACAAGACAACAAAAACAACCATAATAGATATCTCTCAATGTCCAGTTAGAAAATATTCATCATATCAATAATATCGTTAGACCCATCTTTTTAACATGTTCTTTAAACTGCAGTATTGATATATTATATGATAATTATTTGTTTTTGTACATTCTCCTTAATAATTGTATTTAAAATTTCATTAAATTATCATTATTTGGAGAAAAATACTTTTAAGGAATTCTTACAATACATTCTTAGCAGTTTTGATATAAAGATTCTAAGTCCTATGATAAATTTGCTCAGTCATATACCATACACTATGGCCTCAAATCATACCACAAACTTAGCCTCTATTGCACATGAAGCAATAAGAGATTCGCTTCATACTTTTCCACAAAATAACTCTATTAGATAGTAAAATACATAATCATAGCTGTATTTTTTTATCATCAAAGCAATCCCACAAAAATAGAGTTTGAATATCTAGTTACCTTAAAAGTATCAGTTCTTCTAAAGGCAACAATATAGTCTTTAATTTCTTGCAAATAACTTTGCATTATTTTCACAACTTTTAGGTCAAATATCCTTGGGTTATTTTGGCAATAACCAATAATGCCAATTGTAAAACTGATGTTTGGCCCTATACAAGTTTGTGCAACCATCAAACTCCTTATAACCATCATATATATAATTTCTTTAATAACTTAATCAATTTGAGGACATTGTAAAATATTAAGCATGTCACATTTTGTTTATAAAGCATTTATTGATCAACAATTCTTAATGCAAAGTTCTTCAAAACTCTATGCAACTTTATTGAGACAATTCTAGCAATCCTCGTTTAGATATTAAAATTTAATCTTAATTACCAAAGATGTTTCATTCATAAATTTTATTTTTAAAGTTATTTAGAGATATAACTTTTATGTCATACTATAAACTATGATTTATACTTGTCAAAATGTCATATACATACCTGACCATAAATACAAACACACTCCCACTAATCTTCGGGTATATATATATCAACAATAAGTATTTTTCTTTAATCTAAAGGTAGTGATGTTATTATCAATCTACAAATAAAATTTTCAAAACTTACATTTTCTAAGTAGTATTTTTTATTGTTTCTCATGAATCTCATAATCCAAACTCTTACTCTACAATAGTTTTTACATCCATTTAATGTAACACTAGATCATAATGAGCTATTAATATCATAATGATCCTGAATGAGTTCTTTTAGGTTTATTAGAAATCTCTCTTCCTAATCAATCTGAATGAAATCCATGACTACAAGTCTAGCTCTATATCATTCAATATTGCCTTTAAGTCAGGGTTTTTATTTGCATGACCCATTTACATTCGACTTTTTACACTTTACAAACAATTTGACGAAATTACAGACTTTACGCTGATTTATGGATCTTAATCGCTCTTTAATGCATTGATCTTTTATAGAATCACTTCTTTCTACAACTTGTGAAAACATAAATGAATCTTTATTTGTCAAATTCTAAATTTTAGAAATACACTACGTAATCTAATCAAGTAGCAAATCAAGAATATCGCATGAGGTTACCTGTTTTGATATCTCCATGGCCAATTCTTTAGCAGTGTTTATCTTATGAGGTGGATGATTATTTGCTTGTTGTTCCATGTTATCATTGAGATGATCGGAAAAAGGAACTACAAGCCTTTTCGAAGATAAAAGTATGCACTTTCTCGAAAATCACATCTATAGTTTCTATACTTCCACTAATTTTGCCAACTTTAAGGAATTTGATATTTCGATTTCCTAAAAAATAAGATCATGATTAGAAACAATGCTACCTATATTATTTAAATCTATCTGAGTAATCAATAATGATAATGTACCCAATAACTATTATAGGACTCAACTTTATTCCATTTGGGTTATAAAATCTTACTTTAGCTTTACTATCTATATATTAATATGCCTTAAATTAGTCCAAGTCAAAAAATAAGTCATTAGGACTTCCTTGCTAAGAAGACGATATAAGTTCTACATCATTATTTTTAAGAATTTTGCTATATTTTTTTTTCAAGAAGTTGAGAAAACAGGTCAGGGTTATGGCCTGACTCATAATACTTTTCATGGCACTCACTACTTCAATCCAATTTGATGATTTTCACATTTCTACCTATCTGCATTTTCTCCCTGTGAGAAGTACCTCAAGAATTGCAAAAGGCTTGAGACTTCTCATGTCTCAGATAGATACTTTCATGCCATAAAAATCATTTATGAAATTAATGAGATACTTCTATCTATCAAACATTATAGGAGAAAATTTCTATATGTATCTATATGCATCATCTCAAGAAACTCCCTATTTTTTGTGGCATCGTTTCTTGATATGCTTTCATTTTATACAAATCAACACACATATTGAGATTAGAAAATCTAAATGCAGAAACTCTTTTATTTACTAATCTTTACAACAATTGTTTGGAGATATTTTTCAAAATTTTATACCACTAATAAAGTTCTTTAATTAGGTTTCAAACTTCTATGCCACAAATTATAAAACCTTTTCATGAATCATATTTTCTATGGTTCCAATACATGCCTATAAATGTAGAAAACTTTTAATAAAAACATTATGAATACATGATGAATACAAATTTTATTGGAAGGAAAAATGGAACCAACATAAATGACATTTTGAAACAAGTTAAAACATGAACATTTGTGCTCGAGTTCAACCATAAAAAACAAGTATCAACATTTATACAGTTTGATTTGAAACTTATATAGACAAATAAAGATGGACATTTGCACTCGAGTTTAATCTCAAAAAATGTAAAAATATATATAAGATCTAATTCGAAACTTATATAGAAAAAATGTTTACCCTTCCCTTTGAATCAAGTGTTATGCTTAGGACATCTAAACTTTTATGTATCATTGTTTCTTTCAAAATTCAATTGAAATGATTCTTACACTTCCAGGATCATCATTTCTTCCTTTCCCAAAAGATACAATTGTTTTTCAATACAAATTAACAAATGTAAATATATATCAATCTAACAACTATGCTACCAACTCGTTCATATTTTATTATTTCGATGAAATAATAATACATCTGAAATAAACCATTCTATACAAAATAAGAAAATTTCATCATTTTCATTCCTAAAGTTCAAAGTTTCATACATAGTAATTAATTCTATCTTCTTAATAATTGTGTCTTTTTTACTCTTATCACTATTCTTAATAATAATTGATTTTAGGCTTAAAACAAATTATCCAAGGTCTAGAACTAGAGTCATTCTCAAACGAAACCTTAGTGTAAATTTGACATTCTCATATTTTTCTAAATTAGAGTCATGTTATAGAGGAAACCTTGTAATGATATTCGTATACTTACTGCAAAAAGAAACATTTTGATCACATTATTGCTTTGAGTTTGACACTCATAAACAATAATAGAATTTAAAACACACTCATAAACAATAACAAAATTTAAACCATTATGGATGAACTAATAGTGTCATTGAGACCCCTCATCTGGGAGTAAACCCTAATATACAAAGTGTTCTCTCAAATTTTAAATTTTGTAGATAAACTAGATATATCATCATAATTGTTCTTTGGGAGTAAACTCTGATTGTTTGAGACGTGTTCCACACATTGTTCACCAATGCACTCTACTTGCAACAAAGAAAACTGACGGCCTAGAGTGTCTGAAGCACCTTTGATATCTAAGTCAATGATACGTAGAAGAGGGTATCACAAAAGTTTTGAGTGTCAAGTTACCTGAATTGTTACCTTCTTATCACATATATAGGCCTGGAGAATTATTGATAAGTACCAGTTACAAGCTCGATCCTCTCATTACTCTTATCGACTAAACATGATAATCATCCGAAAATGGCGGGATTATCCCAACCTAGTAGCCTAATCATCTTATCTGGCCTGCTTGGAGGTTATCTTATGGATTCATATTGGTCTCTAAGACTTGGGTGACTAATCTAGTCTTGCTTTGGGCTTGTATCATTTGGGCTTCCTAATTGGACCCATTCCTTTTATGGCTATAAGGGTTCTTCCAGTTATCCCACTAATTCACCTCGCTTGCGTAAGAGAGGAATTCAATGATCTGTTAGTGCTACCCCGCTTGTCGGTTTACATTCCCACATCTTTGGCAATGACGTCACTATTAGTCTACTACGCTCCCCACTTAGGCACGTATCCACATTCCGTCGCACGGACGTTGTGGTTATTAAATGGGTAAAAGGATAAGTGCTCACCTTGGGCTGGAATTCAATGAATACCCCATTTGATGATTCACTTCCCTAGGGCTTTAGGGACTCCAACATCCACTTGCTTTTGTGATGCGCATCCCTAGACTTGTCCAATCAGGAACAAGCTCGCCTTGATATGGTCCTCGCCTGGGTTCAAGAGAATGAGGATGCCATTTGGACTGAGGTCCTCTTAACCTCAGCCAATATTGTCCTTTTTTTGGTTATGCCCAATCACTCCCGTGTGAGTGGTCGTCCGTTTTTGACAAAGGCAGTAACTTCTCCCAAGAAGAGACCCTCCCCTACTCCACCTAAGAAAGTAAGCATACGTTCTCTCTCGGCACGCGCCGTTGGTCAAGAGGAAGAAGATCCCCTTCACAATGGGAGCATTGGGACACCCGAGCAGCCCATGGCCCAAAGTGGTGCCAAGACGGATATAAAGGCTTCTTCCTTCATCAACCCTGTCTTCCGCAATTGCACAGTTGCTGACGTGTAAGGTTGTGCCTTTGATTTTAACCTTCCTTACTTGGCCATCGCCTTTGATTTTGACCTCCCTTTTAGAGGGTTTGGCTTAGCTCACTGACCTTTTTTTTTTGGGCTGCCCATAATCCCTCCAGCTGACTTGGCATAGGACGAAAGAGAGGGGGACACCGATATCTGCACCACCTTCAAAAGAAAATTAAAAAAATGAATATTGTAAATAAAATTCTAAGTAAAAATATAAATATATGTAGCACTATTATAAGAAATAGGATTACCATGGAAATTGGGGTCTGTGTAGACGAACCTTCACGTGTGAACATTAAAATAACTATTCATGTGACATAGACCTCGTATCTTAAGTATTTTTCTATAAGATAACGACTCTCTCTCTCTAACCCTATTATTTTGTTTTGAATAGTTAGATTTTAAATTTATCTCAATTCATCGTTATAATTTTTTTAAATTTCAACATAACATATAATAAATAATTTAACTTTTTCAAATTCTAAAATAATAATAATATTAAAAAATAATATTCTAACAATATTTTATCATCTCAACTCAACTAAACTCAATTCACTTTAACATCCAAATACATCGGTTTCGTTTGTTTCACAACTTCTCTTAACTCATCTCATTTAATTATTATAATATTTTTAAATTTTCATATAAAATAAAATAAATAATTCAACTTTTTCAAATTTTAAAATAAAAATAATATTAAAAAAATATATTCTAATAATATTTTATTTAAATTTTAACTTTAATATCAATTTATCTCATCTCATCTCATCTGTAAAAATAAACTAGACATAATTCTTGTAAAATTTTGTGCATGTGGCGTACAACAACCATACTACCATAATATTTGACATCATTACGCAACCCCCAACCAAAAAACCAATAAAATTAAAGCTATAAATTCTGTGATAAGTCAAGAAATTGGATTTTACTGAATTAAAAAGTCGACCAAATGTTGACAAAAAAAAGATAAATGAATATAAAAAAGAAAAATCATATTTGCCAGTGAAAGCGCCACAATTTTTTTTTTAAAAATTGAATAAATACGAGATCGACATAAAAAAATTAATTTTTTAAAAATCGATTTCATTATTTTTTAAAATAATTATGTAGTATTTCTACGCATCACAACTATATATAATATAGTATTACTCAAAAGGGCTGTGCTGCGCATCAACCGGAAGCCGCAGCACACCGCAGGTAAATTTTTTTTTTTTTTTTTTCACTCAATACATTGAGTGTGCGGTGGCTGATATACAGTAAGCTGATATTTATATTTTCTCTACTAAAAAAAACCCTCGTATCAATACTCGACGTAAATTCCAACCATTTACTCTTTTTAAAATCATCTCTCTGGGTTCCCATTTTTGAGTATTTCATGGGCTTGGACTTTCTACCCGAAGAAGTGGGTGAAACCCAAGCCCATGATATCTAATAGAAAAATTCTAATAGGTAGAGATTAAGCAGAGAGTCATTACCATGGTTTCATTATCACACAAAGATGGGGCCATAAAGAAAGAGCTCTTAGGCTCTCAACTCGGGAACACCTCGGCCTCTCTAATTTACTGAAACTTGCCGCCCTGCCCATTTACTACATTGTACAGCCCGGATGTTGCACTTTCTATTATATGTACATATAGTAATGCTAGCTATAGGAATTAAATGTACAAGTTTTATACAAGCGTTTTATAAAAATATAGATCCCATCAAGAAAAAATGAATTTTTTATACTTTTCCATGCTGGAGTCTATTTTTTTTACAAAGAGCTTGCACGAAATTTGTGCATTTAAATAAACAAGGATGTATCAAGGCAAGTTGGAATGCTTCTCTAAATAAACAACACATGGGTTGGGAATTGTTATGAGAAATGAGAATGGTAAAGTGTTGGCTTGTGCTAGCTACAAAAAATTACAAGTTCTTGTTTATGTTATGGCAGAAATTGTAGCTTTATGGTATGCTGTAGAATTGTGCATGGATCTGGGTTTTAATAGAGTCATTCTTGAAGGGGATGCCCAAGTAGTTGTTAAAGTTGTTAACAGTGAGGAGGAGGACTTGTCGTATGGAGGCCACATTATTGTGGATATCAAAGCAGTATTGAAAGGAAAAAATGTCTGGAAAGTGCAGTATATAGGAAGAGAAGGAAATGAGATAGCTCATATGCTTGCTAAAAATGCTTTAAGTATAGCACAAGATCAGATATGGATAGATGAATGTCCAGATTTTATTCTTTTACAAGTTTGTAAGGATTTAAATTGTACTGATTAAACTCATGAAAGATGAAATATACGAAATTCTTTTGATTAAAAAAAAAACTCACATCAACTAAGTTATGTTTTTCATTTACAAGAGTTTGGTATTAAAAAAAATAAAAATTATTGCAAAAATGTCCATTTATTTTTATTCAAGAATATAAAATAATTTTTTTTAAAAAAGGAATAAATAAAGATACCATTTGGTGATGACACATCACACAAGAACAGTTTCCATGGATGTGTCCACATCTATAAGCTACAACTCCAACTCTCCCTTTCTCCTTAATTCGTTACATGATTCATACCCGAAATCCATTCCATCACATCTCTGAAAAAACTCTAATATTATAATTGTAAGGACAAAACAAATTGAGCAATGATACCCACCCACATTTCACGACATATTTCACAATACATATTTTAAAATGATGATATTTTTATAAAGTGATGTTATTTTTATAAAATATTTTACTAAATTATCCTTCATTTTAAAACATATATTGTATAGTGTATTGTGAAAAATAACGTGTATCATTTTTCCAACAAATTAGGGTTTAAAACCTTGGGGGAAGGGCAGTGATTGGGTCTGTCCTTATCATGCTTGTTTGACTAAAGTGTGCAATGAGGATAGCGACCGGTGGGTTAGCAAAATGCCATCAATCCTATGTCTTTCATGGGCCACCACACTTCTACTGGTTAGACTGGCTAACGAGAGAGGCTTATCTCCAATATGGATTCTTTTTAGTTGTGCGATTAGACACAGCACTCGGTGGCCATTGCAGACACCTAATGTGAACATTGAAGCGTCTATGGGGAGGAATATGATTGGGTTCGACTTTGATTGCTTATCATTGATGGAGATATGCCCATACAATTAATTATTAGATACTCTCCAAGTACATGACACGTTAACCTATGGTCAAGGTGAGAGGTGCGATATGAAAAATAACATGAAATATATCAAGTATTCCCCAATAAATTATCCCTTCTTCAAGACACTATGCCAAACTAAAACAAGGGAAGACATTATCACGGAAACAAAAAACTTTAGGAAATGACCCCTATAATCAAAGATAAGAAGATAGCCTTGTGAGGAATACCACTAGCAAACTATTTATTATACGAGTAATGCTACAAGCAGTCGTGGAATGCATAAATACCGTACAGTCGCTTTAAAAAATGTGGAGTTTATTATTAAAAAATTATTTTTTTTATGTGGATCCTATAGTTATTCACTTTTTTCAAAGTAATTGCACGGCGCTTGCATACTCACGACTGCAACTATCATTTTTCTTATTATACAGACCAAAGTTCAAAGAGTATATATCAACAACTTGCCCATCAACAAGAATGATGTGTACCCACAATCTGATGCTTTGTTGAATTGAGCCTAAAGTATCCCAAGATAGTAGTTCCCCTAAAAACAACAACCCAATTGCCTAGTTGCTAAAAGCAATCATGCATTGAAGAACAAAACTAGAGGACACAAGAGAAACATGACCCACATGAATTCAGTATCATTGTAACCTTTTTTTTTTTTCTTTGACAATGGATGTTCTACCTTGGACTGATCACCAGTTTCTCCTATTTAAGAAAGGAAGCTAGAAAAAGGATTTTCCCTTTAGATCCCATACAAACCCACTAGAGTTTAGCCAATGGTACAACATTCTCAAGTGCTAGGCTCGTGTCTAATTATAATTAAGAGAAATAATTAGTAGTAACCACAGCCTAGTTATAGTAAAGCTTTGATTAGAAACCCATTTCCCACAATCCCAAGATCTAGGATTGTTACTCCATCCAAGGTGAGATAATTAATTCCCTCCCTACCACTAACTTCTTTTGGTGCAACTATAGCAGAAGGGAACAAAATACCAAATCCTTAATAAAATTTTCCATTGCAGTTTAATAAATACATTATCACCTATAATATAATATATTATCATGCCAATTAAATTATTCTAGTGGAAACTTTATCAGTGACGCATAGCTTTTGGAACCACGAAGTTTTAAAAAATCCATCATAATTAAAAACAATACAAGTAGGAATACTGGAAACGAGGCAAGATACAATCCAAGTGAATTATCTTATTGAAAATATGAAAGGACACGAGCATGGTATATATTGACTCTTGAGCCTCATTGCCCCAACCCCAAAAGAAAGAAGACATGCAGCACGATTATGGTATATATTTGTAATCGTGAATTGTGTAACTGTCATATAATGTTTTAAAAAAAAGTGAATAAAATATGAGACTTACACGAAAAAATTAATATTTTTTATAATGGATTCCACTTTTTTTTAAGGTAATTATGTACTTCACGGTTATATGTAGAATTTCTCGTAAGAAAAATATAGGACCACCCGTCATTATCTCGCACACAGATAGACAAACATGGAATATATAATTCAGTATATAGAATACAGAGAGAGATAACATTAAGTGGGCAGGCCACAGATTAGTGGTGTCCACGTCAGTAGTTCTTCTAGTCTACAATCTTCCATCACCATCCACTAAGAAAGGACCCCCAAAGCAAAGAGGGTACCATCCCATTTACTTTCTTGTGCAATCCTTCTGATTTCTGTAGCTTTTACTATGCCGGATACAGTGCAAACATCACCACACATATATAATGTTCATTGTATTAGGGGAGGCAAATGGTGCCATTTTCCACTCTAAAATCTCCATCATCATTCTGTTCCAATGGCGAAAAGAAATATATTACCTACCCCTTAATCAATTTTCAACTAGATTTAGCTATTATTAACTTTGGTTGGAATCTTGTTACTCAGTGATCCTAAAATGCCTTCATAGGTCTGTCTCTCTCTCATGGGATCCTTCACATGTCTTTTAAATGAGATCTTAATGCAGTCTTCTATAGAGGTCTAAATACAAGACAAAAGCAAATCACAAAGAAAACGTATCAAGCTCAGGGGAAAACAAGGAAAAACTTGTCAAAATACTTGCTCGTTACAAGTGTCCTATACATGATAGAAAACCAAATTCGAAATTTTTGTGAAAATCAAAATTATTTGACCCAAATGCTAAGTAAAATCCAATGGCCATATTTAATTAACATTATTGAGAAGTCTCATATAGCTCAGGAACAAATTCATCTTGGACTTTATAAAGAGTTATCCCACTTCTTCTATTAAGGTCTTTTATGAGGAGAAACGAGTGTTTTTATATGGTATGAGACTCAAGTTAACATATGACTGATTATGGACTCTTGTGACTTACTCACGATGATGGTATCGGAAATACTGACCCACACATTAGGGGACGTATTGAGAAGTCTCACATAGCTTAGGAACAAACTCATCCAAGACTTTATAAGGAGTTATCCCACTTCTCTTATTAGACATTTTATGAGAAGAAATGAGTGTTTCTTTAAAAATTAATGTCAAACACCAATTCACAAAGAGAGAGAGAGTCAAACACCCTTTTATGATTTCAGCAGAGCGCAAGACAACTGCGACATATAACTGAATTATGATTCAACATATTTCTTCAATCACACGACACACAGTCTTCCAATATTGTTTGGAGTAAATTCCAATCATATTGGAATCCTATCCTCTGATTCGAATTTCAAGAAGAGACAACACTAATTTTCCTTAACCTGATACAGATAATGTTCTGCTTGGAAAATGTAAATACTGTTTCCAATCAATACGTTGGCTCTTAAATAACAATCTGGGAAAGCAAACACATACAAAAGGTCATACAGATCATAATTTTATATTTCCCATAAAATCTTTATTCATAACAGCAATTTCAGAATTTATTGGTATTCAACTTTTACTATTTTAAGTTAAAACTTTTAAGAAAAGTATAATTGCAATGATTTAAAATCTCGGCTTTCCAAAGATTCCGGTATTCAGTACATGAATATTATGAAAAAATACAGCATTTTCTATCCTATGCAACAGGTGGGAAATGGGAAAGGAGTACTTCCAGATCAGCTCACACATCACACCCAAAAGTACATAGATCTTGAAGTGGCAATGAAGTCCTAAACTGAAAAATTACAGCATTATAATCATATTAACTCTTCCAGATTTTATCTTTGCATATGCACGAGGCTAATCAGATCAAGCATCTTTCTTTCTGTTTCTTCCTTTTTTTTTTTTTTCTTTTGTTGTAGCCACTGTGAAAACACCACTAATTAATGGCAATAAAATGGAGCATAATAATAACTGGTAATTAGATATGCCGGTAGATACTGATCTATAGGCAAAACAAAATAAAAAATTCATGCAAGATTCAGGTATTAAAGTTTATAATTGCCCCATGCTTCTTCAGAGCTTGAGTGTGACATGCATGCCCAACTAAAACTTTATGATCACCTTGTGCAATCAGTTTAAAAACATATAGTGCTGCACGACTAGTAATCTCACCTATTTTAATATTGCAACTTGAATTGTTTTATCGTAGTGAGCCACAAGCTCTAGCTCCATGCAGAAAAATAAATTGGATCAGTTCTTTTATATAGGAAGATCTCCTCAATATTTCAATAAACAATACATTGGATTAATACCTCCATCTTCTCCTTGTTAATAAAGAAAAGAAAAGATCACATCTATGGCACCTAAACAGTTCCTATTTCTTCTTTTGAAGATTTGTCGTTATCTTCTTTTTCTTTTATTTGGCTTCTAGTTTATGGCCTTTACTGAAGTCAAGGTGCACTGATATCAGTTCTCTGTTCCTCAAATCGAATGGAAGGAGAAGAAGATCTAGTGACTTCCATAAACTCATTCTGCTGCATCCAACGGAGGGAGCTAATGCCCACGATTAAAGATTTTCTTTCAAATTGCTACTTTCTGGTTCTTTAATACCAAGATCACCATGCATAATCAAACTATACCAACTAAAAAGATTTCTTCTATCAAAATAGTTTCGACCATGATCTATGAGCCACGTTTGTCACACCTAGGTAGTGATCATTAAGAATATAACCTGACTAAAACACGATCAAATTAGTATCTTTGTTAAACAAAATGCTTAATTTATTAAACTGGTATTATCAAATCATAACGTTACAAGGAGGGTGATGATGGAATTCAGATCGGCAGATCAATCTCTTGCTTTGGCTATTATGTTAAAATGGCTGACATCAGATGCATAAGGGGGCTATTACCAAATAAGCATGCATGCACCACATGTATGGTGAAGATGCATAATTAATTATATTATATTAAAGAAAAAATTTAGGCACAGTTTCTCAACAATGGAGACTGCCTTATATAAATGGCAGTAGTGTACACCTAGGTCACCATAGGATATTGAAGAGGTGGTTTACAGAAAGAGCTAAAGAGAGAGATAGAGAGGGAAAAAATGAAAATGGTTCAAGAGGGAATCCGAAAGGGTCCATGGACAGAACGGGAGGACTTCAAATTGAACTGTTTTGTGGGTTTGTTTGGAGATCGCCGATGGGATTTTATAGCAAAAGTTTCAGGTTTGAAGGTGGAGGGAGACAAATAATAGGTATGGTTATTTGGAGATGGGGGATTTTGGAAGGAGCTGCCTTTAACCACCTGATTTGTTGTAGGTTTGAACAGAACAGGAAAAAGTTGCAGGTTGCGATGGGTTAATTACCTACACCCTGGCCTCAAACGAGGTAAGATGACACTTCAAGAAGAGCGCCTTGTGCTGGAACTTCACTCCAAATGGGGAAACAGGTTTGAGAACATCCTAAATATAGAAAGTCGACTAGTTTTTACCTACGTGTATCATCAGTAGTGTGGACTATGAAACTATGATTTAACTAGTTTATAATGATGATCCAACTTATCAAAAAAAAAGTTTATAATGATGATCCATTGCAGATGGTCAAGAATTGCCCACAGATTACCAGGGCGTACAGATAATGAGATTAAGAATTATTGGAGAACTCATATGAGGAAGCAAGCTCAAGAGAAGAAACGGGGTTTGTCTCCATCTTCATCATCTTCAAATTCTTGCTTGTCATCAGCAAGCAATCCTACTGTGAATTCATTGCCCTTCCCAAAGACTGGAGAAGAGAGCTTTTATGACACAGGAGGTCATGATATTATAGCTGTGGATTCATTGTCCTTCCCAAAGACAGGAGAAGAGAGCTTTTATGACACAGGAGGTCCTGAAATCATCGCTTCCGCAGAAAAGCAGATTGAAGAAGAGAAAGCAGGTGAAAACGTATATTCAATGGATGACATATGGAAAGATATTGCCCTGTCAGAAGAAGACACCATCAAACCAGCCTATTATAGCTTTAGTGAAGGAGGGAGCACTTTCTCTCATCATGCTTTGGCTTCTCCATCATGGGAGTATTTTCTGGACTCACTGTGGAGGATGGATGAAGAAGTAAGTAAGATGTTTCTCCCCACGAGTGATCAGTTTTTCCCCTGTTACGAATATGGGAGAGCATCTCTAACCGGCTAATCATACTTTTTATTTATTAAAAATTTGTTCATCTGTGTAATATTGTCCTAAGGAAGCTCTAGACTGAATAGCACGGTTTCTCTCTAAGCTTTCTGATTCAGCTCTGAATCATTTCAAAATCACTGTAATAATCTCATGTATAATTCTAATCTATCCCTGTATTTTGTGTGCTTTCACTTGTCAGAGAGGAAGAAGGAACCTCATCAAATCTCCCAAAGGAGGTTGGTAATTTCTTCTATATATTGTATAATACGTCTTGGTACTTTTCAATAAAGCTGGTACAGTATGATGTTAGAGTTAGTTGTGTGTGTGTGTGAGAGAGAGAGAGTACATGGGTTGTTAAACTAATCCTGGTAGCAGCTTGAAGAAGACATTGAGTAATAAACTCTTAGTAGCTTCAATAGAGTAATGGTAGACACCATTGTAGGTTGTGTAAGCACTGCACTCATCTTGAAAAAGAATAGGTTTATTATTAAAAAATTAATTTTTTATGTGTATCTTATATTTATTTATTTTTTCAAACGAATTACACGACACATTCTATAAATGCAAATATCATTTCTCTTTTCTTAATGAATTCGATATTCCACAATTGTTATTCTACCGAGAACCTTAAAAGATGGCACATTGGCCTAAAAAAAAAAAGAAAAGATATTGATCTAAAAATATAGAGGAATAGAATAATCTTCCTTCTTTAATCTTATCTTTTAGTCGGTAAATAAATAAAGAAATCTCTCCCAGATGGTAAACTGCTTCTACTCTTGTTGCATTGTATTACAGCACATCAGAATATTAGAATCTTCTTGATTCTCGCATCTCCATGATTCTCACACATCCCACCAATTTTGCTATCCAATATTTGATTTACTTGTAACGGTATTATTTGATCTTCTTTTCATGTAAAGCATCACCGTACATAGCTATATATTTTTGTAAATCATTTTCAATGAAATAAAGTGAATCAATTAGCCAAACTAATGCTTAACATGGTATCAGGCCAAAACAGGTTCTGACTTACCTTTCCTTGCCGATGGCTTCCTCAACCGACCCTTCTCTTGATCCTCCTCCACCTTCTTCCCCATATCTCCTCCACCCCTCTGATTCTCCTAATCTTATTCTGGTTTCCGGTCTCCTCACCGGTGACAATTTTCCAAAATGGTAGTGTGCTATTCGCCGTGCACTCAACACTAAACACAAGCTCTCTTTTGTTGATGGCATTCTCAATGACCTTGCTAAAACATCCCCTAATTATGCCCAATGGAGCCGCACCAAAGACATGGTCTTAACTTGGCTTTTCAACACAATCACCCCTTCCCTAGCCAATTCCTTGGACTATCACGATGATCATCGAGATGTTTGGCTTGATCTCAAATCTCGTTTTAGCCATGGAAATAATGCTCGCCTCTTCCATCTTAAAAGAGAAATCTCCAACCTTCATCAAAACCAACTTTTCATACCCGATTACTACAACAGTATCAAACTGGGATGAGTTGAGAAATCTCCAACCCCTCACCGATGCCAATACCTTGGAAAAAAGGGCCGAAGATGAACGTGTCTTTCAATTTCTTTTCGGCCTCAATGATTCCTACGCTGCTCTTCAGTCCCAAATCCTTGCCACTGACCCTCTTCCATCTCTGAATAAAATTTTTTCCATCCTCTTTCAAGAGGAACAACAGAGGCTCCTTCAAGTACCCCGTCTCCACCCAGAAAACATTGCTCTTGCTGCTCGGAGTTCTCCTCATCCACGGCCACCTCTCAAATGCACCGAATGCAGAAAGGATGGCCACCTACGAAATCGCTGCTAGCGTGTGATCAGCTACCCCCCTGGCCGTGAACCACGCAACCCCCATAGGCCATCTCTGCTTGGGAAACCCCCTTCTGCCACCGTTCATCTCGCTGCTTCCAACCAGGTTCCAGCTGCTTCTTCGTCCAGCCCGATTCCAGGACTCTCCTCCGAAACCTATCAACAGCTCATGAATCTCTTACAAAATCCTCCACCCACGGCAAATTTTGTTGGTAACTCTTTCTCAAACCCTTCCTTTTTCGATTCCCATACTGATTGGATAATCGACAGTGGCGCTAGTGATCATATGAGCCACTACCGATCATCATTTTTGCATCTTCAATCGCTTTCTTCGAGCCGTGAGATTCGGCTACCCACGAGTGCTGTGATTCCCGTTGAAGGCATTGGTACCATTCAGCTCTCCGAAAATATCATCCTCTCCAAAGTCCTTTATGTCCCTCTCTTTCATTATAATCTCATTTCTATCCCTCAAATCACTAATAATTTACCGTGTGTTGCACTTTTCTCATCTTCTACAGTTTTTTTTCAGGACCTTCAATTGAAGAGGCTGATTGGAGCGGGTGAAGCTTGCAATGGACTTTATATATTTCGGCTATCGAAAGTTGCTGCTTTCTCTGTTCACACCCTTGACAATAAGACCCTATGACATCAACGTCTAGGTCACCCTTCCAGTTTTATTATTTCTAATATTTTTGATAGTCCATGTACTCTTTCTTATTGTGATGTTTGTGCTCGTTCTAAACATACTCGCTTGCCTTTTTCAACTCAAGCTACTAAAAGTACGATTCCTTTTAATCGACTTTATTGTGACATTTGGGGTGGATATTCTACTGCTTCTATTTGTGGAGCACATTATTTCTTGACTATTGTTGACTATTTTTCACGCACCACTTGGATTTATTTAATGCGTTTTAAATCAGAAACTTTTAGTCATTTAATGCATTTTTTTGCCTTGTCAAAAATCAATTTAATTCAACCGTTAAATATATTCGCACCGACAATGGCCAAGAATTTCTCTCTGAAAATCTACAAACATGTTTTCATGAACATGGCATCATTCATGAGCGTACTTGTGCTGAAACTCCTCAACAGAATGGTGTTGCGGAGCGTAAACATGGACATCTCTTGAATGTTGTCCGAAGTCTTCGTTTCCAGGTACATTTACCCCTCAAATTTTGGGGCGAATGTGTTCTTACTGCTACCTATCTCATCAATAGAACCCCTACTCGCTCTCTTCAAAATCAAACTCCTTTTCAAATTCTTCTAAATACTCCACCAACCTACACACATCTTCGAGTGTTTGGTTGCCTTTGCTATGCTCAAACTCTTACTGCTCATCGTGATAAATTTTCACCCCGTGCATCTCGTTGTGTCTTTCTTGGTTATCCGAGCAACCGCAAAGCTTATAAGTTATACAATATGGACACACATGTCATTTTCTACTCCCATGATGTTACCTTCCATGAAAATCAATTTCCCTTCCAAACTCTTGTGTCTCCACCTCAGTCTACTTCCATCATTCTCCCTTTACTCGTACCTGAAAATCCCACTTCTCCTAACACTTCTCCTCCCACCATACCTCCCGACCCTATCCCTCCCGCTTCTCGCCCACGCCGTACTATCACCCGACCTACATATCTCCTTGATTATGTTTGTCCCACCATACCCACGGAGTCCATTGCTACTTCGACCGATGCACAGTCCTCAGGTACTTCTCATCCTTTATCTACATTTATCTCATACTCTCGTTTTTCTCCTACTCATTATTCATTCTTAACTACCCTTACTGCATCTGTTGAACCTACCTCTTATTCAGAAGCTACTCGCCACTCTCACTGGCGTGAAGCTATGTCCTCTGAACTTCGTGCTCTTGAGGAAAACTCTACTTGGACCCTTGAACCACTCCCTCCTAGTAAACAACCCATTGGTTGCAAATGGGTCTTTAAGACCAAATTAGGAGCAGATGGTACTGTTGAACGTCACAAAGCTCGCCTCGTTGCCAAAGGCTACACTCAAGTTGAAGGCATTGACTACCATGAAACCTTTGCCCCAGTCGCCAAAATGACCACAGTTCACTGTGTTCTTTAACAATGCATTCTTACACGGTGACCTTGATGAGGAAGTTTACATGAAACTTCCTCCCGGTTATTGTCTTAAGGGGGAGACACGGGTTTGTCGTCTACGGAAATCTCTCTACGGCCTTAAGCAGGCCTCCCGTAACTGGTTTTTTAAACTAACATATGTTCTTCTTACTGCAGGTTTTGTTCAGTCTCAGGCAGATCATTCTCTTTTCACTTTGATCAATGCTACAAACCTCACCATTATACTTGTTTATGTTGATGACATCTTGGTTGTCGGCAATGATCTTTCTCAGGTTACCTACTTCAAAACCATTATTTCCATTCACTTCAAAACCAAGGATCTTGGCCCTCTCAAATATTTTCTTGGACTTGAAGTTGCTCGCTCTCCTTCTGGCATCTTTCTCAATCAACGGAAATATGCCCTGGACATTCTTACTGATAGCGGCCTTCTTGGTTCTCGTCCTGCTTCCTTCCCTATGGAACAAAATCTCAAGCTACATGACACTGATGGTGACCTTCTTCCTGATCCCGGCTCCTACCGACGGTTAGTTGAACTACTCATTTATCTCACCATTACCAGACCCGACATTATTTTTGCAGTGAACATTCTCAGCCAATTTATGCATGCCCCCCGGGTTCCACACATGACCGCTGCCACACGTGTTCTTCGTTACATTAAAGGCACTCCAAGCCAAGGCATCTTTTTTTCTTCCTCCAATGATCTGCATGTTAGTGCTTATACTGATTCTGATTGGGCCAGTTGCCCCACCACTCGTCGCTTCACTACCGGTTTCTTCATCACACTTGGTTCTAGTCCCATTTCTTGGCGTACTAAGAAACAAACAACTGTTGCTCACTCCTCTATTGAAGCTGAATATCATGCCATGGCCGTCACTACATGTGAACTCGTCTGGATTCAACAGCTACTTCATGATCTTGGCATCTCTCACAAAGACCCTATGACTCTCTATTGTGACAATCAATCTGCCCTTTACATTGCTCAAAATCCAGTTTTTCACGAGTGTACCAAACATATTGAAATTGATTGCCACATTGTACGTGACAAACTTCGTTCGGGTCTCTTCACCACATCTCATGTTCCTTCTTCCGAGCAGATTGCCGACATCTTCACCAAAGCCTTTGGTTTTGATCTCTTTCATCACTTATCTCACAAGTTGGACATTACTGATCTTCATGTGCCAATTTGAGGGGGAGTATTATAGCACATCAAAATATTAGAATCTCCATGATTCTCGCATCTCCATGATTCTCGCACATCCCACCAATTTTGCTACCCAATATTTGATTTACTTGTAGCGGTATTATTTGATCTTCTTTCCATGTAAAGCATCACCGTACATAGCTATATATTTTTGTAAATCATTTTCAATGAAATAAAGTGAATCAATTAGCCAAACTAATGCTTAACACATTGAGATTTCAAACAATCCCAACAATGCTAGTAAGCTTGTTTCAAGATGATAAACAAAGGTTGATGGATCGTAGTGAACTTAAATGGGATACAAACATTTATTTAAGAAAAAAAAAAGGACATGAGGCTAGTGCACATGAAGGAAGAAGAGTCTCTACTTTTACAGAATGTGGTTTTGATAAATAGTTTTGATCTCCCTGAAGTAAAATATCAGATTAGTGGTAATTGTTTTAGCTGAACAAGAAAGGGAGACAGTCTTGATTAAAAAAAAGAAACAAAGGAAACTTCCATCTAATCCAATTGATTTTGACATGTGCGCTCTTACTCTGGCCCAAAATTTTCTGGGCTAGCTCATAGCTGAGTCATATCAGCTAAGCTCCAACAAGACCATCCACCTCTTGTGAGAGGAAACAAATGTTAGCAAAAGTAATTAAAATGCTAACAACAAGTGAATTTTATTACATTCTGGGAATCAAAGCATGACACCAAAAACTATCTAAAGTCCCGATTCTTATTAGAAATTTCTGTCTTTCAAAACGGAACAAGGCATGCTACTTGAGTCAACTCCCAAAACACCACAGAACATGCCCATCACCTCATTCTATAGATAAACCTAAGTCGACTTAAAAATAAACTAAATTTAAAGATCCAACCCCAAACTCCTGATTTCAACCGGCTTTAGTTTGTTACTTTAGCAAAATATCAGGAAAATATCAGGAAAATTCAACCCATCCATTATGGTTGTTTATATTGTTTGATGTTTCCATTATGGTTTGCTCATAGGAGTTAGAGGTTAAGATTTTATTAGAGGGTAAATATGGCTTACTTTGTTAAGTGAGTTTGTGATGCAATTGTCGTTAAAAGTAATAACTAGACTATTATGATTGTCTTTGGGGGCAAAGGCCCTAATCTCTTTACCCTTAATGAAAAATAAATAATAGTTATCTCACATGCTTTTATTGAGTGCAAGAGATTTATATGAAATCTTGAAGTCGTAAATTAAGTTTGCTGAATGACTTTTGTGGTCACCTTGTAGATTTTTAAAAATTGCAGTTAGACTTGTTCACTAGAATCTAAGGCTTATATTGTGAGTTTGACCAAAATGAGATTCGCGATGAGTCATCGTTAACTTCATGGTTGTGCAAAAGACTTTTACATGTAAAAGCTGAGTCTCTTGGTAGGAGCATGTTTTGGAAAGAGTGTAAGATCGTGATTTCTGACCTGTAGTACGGATAAAGACTAGCAAAAAGATAATACAAATTCGTAAGAATTTACATGTTTAATATATTGAGTAATGTCAGGTAAAAACTCTAAATAGACAAGTCTTATACAAGCCATTTGTAAAAAAATGGTCTCACTAATAAAAAATAATTTTTTTTACACTTTTTTAAGGTGTGGTCTACTTTTTTACAAGGGCTTGCACGATATTTGTCTATTTGAAACTTGTACAAATCATTTTTCACGAGGAAGTAAGCCATCCGGTAATTTTAAAAAAAAAAAAAACTCTAAAAAATTTCACAATATTCTCACTTTTTACTCTCAAGAAATACTCTAACCACTAAGCTTGTGTAGAAAAGTTGCTGGCCTAGTCCGTCCGTGACACTCGACCCAACTCGACTCGATCCGACCTTTAAAACAGTTTGAACAAACTTGCGGGTCGAACCCGCTAAATGTCAATTTCGATTCGACTAATACGTTTTAACAGCTCTCCAAATCTCAAACCCTAGCTGCCATCCCTCCCCATTTCTCTCTATCTTCATCGTCATCGCCTTCAACTCCAACAAGCAACAAGCACAGCCTCGAAAGATCGTTGAGAGACCTGACATCCAAGATTAAAAAAAAGAACCTATATAAGATGAAGCCCAAGTGGCTGTGAGAGAGAATCAGTTGAAGAAAGTGAAAATGGAAGGAAGAACAGTAAGAACAACACCATGAGCAGCATCAACAACAACATCAAAAGTTGAAAGGAGAAGGTTCATCTGCCTCCATGAGAGCTAGGCGCAAAAGAAAACCTAAAAAAGAGCAACTAGCAGCTAAGCTAAGTGGTAATAATAATAAATCACACATTTTTCTTTATCAACAACAACCCAACAATATATGGTGCATAAACCCAAAAGATTCTTCCTTGTTTTAGAATCATTTTCCACTTTATTTATCTGCGAATATGATTTTTTGCAAAAGCCAAGAATTTCATAATTTAACCCAATTATAAATAAAAAATAATAAAAAAATAATTTGAACTTTGCCCTGATCCTTCAAGCTTTTGCGAGTAGAAAATCTCAAATTATGTAAGAATTGAGCGAATAGATGGGTGAGAACGAAGAGAAAGATGCAAACTCTAAGTAATATATAACAAACATTGTGAATAAATTGATAAGGGAATGGCAGGAGGGGAGAGAAGAGGCAGCCCCTCCATTTCAACAAGGCAATAAGAGCTTAAGGAAAGGACGATCGCGTGCATGCACCATTTCAACAATGCAAACTCCATTTCAACAAGGAAAAACCTTGAGGCCGGTTAGATATAACTTTTATTTTCACACCCCACCAGTGAAAAATAAACACATCAGCAGCTTATTGATATTACAATAAGCATAGATCCATGTAAACTCCTCACTCTTTTCCCTCTTTCCTCCTCTCTTTCCTCTTCTTCTTCCCCTGTAACCCTTGTCGTTCGTAGTGACCTATTTCTCGAGACCATTGATCCCACCTAAGAAATGTTGGGAAGAGCTTTAAACTTTTTTTTATATTCGAGGCTCATCTTCTGCTGAGAAATTCTGGGTTGATGATTTATTGTCCAAGATCACAGCAATGGTGGACGACTCGAGGAAAGTGGCGTTGCCTGGAGATGGAATTTATTTTGTGTATATGGCAGAAAAGTTAATGGAATAGAAGGGTGTGAGGATTAAGATTGACGAGACAAGCTTCAGCATTAAGATTAGTGCGGATGGTGTTAATCAATCTTCTTTTAGGGATGGGAAAAAGATGTTTTTTTGGTCTGCTGGGATAGGTCCAAATTTAATTTAGATGCAGCTTCAAGAGTTGGGGATGTGGATTCTGAACAGTGACTCATCGTGCATGGTTGTTGTTTGTCATAGGTTATAGCATTTGTTATAGACTTAATTTGTACTTCGATATCAAATGAGTGGTGGATAAGTGAAAAATAATGGACGAAATCTAAATGTTTGTCCGGCCAATTCGATACACTCACTGTTGTTGTCTCCCTTCTATACATCGATGTTGTAGTGTTGTAGATGAAAACACAGCTTTTATAAGTGAAAGCAGAGAAAAGGAGAAGAATAGAGGAGGTAACAAGAAAGCTTGAATGTAGGCAGGGGAGGGATTTTTATTTTGGGGCAAAGAAGCTCGATTGCAGATGGGGGAGGGACTTTTTTGGGGTGTCGTCCATCGTTTAAAGTGCAGATGGGGAGGGACTTTTTTTTAGGGGCATCGTCTGTCGAGTGCAGATGGGGGAGGGAGAGGGAGCGAAAGAAGGAAGATGAGAGGGAGAGAGGCAGAGAAACAAATTGGTGATCACCTGTATGCAGGTGCAAGAGGAAATTTTGTGGGAGGCCTACATGGCTCTTCATGATTGGCCGGTGTGAAATTAATTTTGGCACTCGACCAGCTGGGAGCCGCACTCTTTCAACAACAGTCTAAAGATTTCTTTGAGTTTACGGAGTTTTGGGGGCTAGAGTCAAGACCATCTCTTCATTTCATCACTTAATAATAACGGGTTGACCCGCTTGAGTCGGGTTGGGTTGGTGTGTGTGTTTCCATAGCAATCGGGTCAGATCGGGTCGGGCCCAAACTCAGACCAGATTGGTTGGGTTACAGGCCTACTAGTCACAAAGTAATTTGATGTGGTTGGATGTATTATTAATGTGGTGCAGCTATTAAAATTAAAAAAAAAAATGCTTTGGATGATAAAAACTTTTTAAAATTTGTAAAACTACCGTGTTCGATTCAAAATTTACGTACAAAGAAAACTTTTTTAAGATTCATTATTTTTGTCCGAAAGTATGTATCTATTTAATTTCTTACATCATTCTTAAATTTGGAATTATTTATAAAAATATAAATTGGGCCGATATTTAAGTCCCTTAAGGTATTTTAAATTTAATTATTATTATTATTATTATTATTATTATTATTATTATTCAAGAAAAAAACAAAATCGAAAAATCTGAGTAGGGGAATATTTAATTGGTGCACAGTGACTGAAGCAAAGTAACGCCTGCAGATTCTCCACAATGCCTCAACTGTCTAAGCTCTATCTTGTCACTTACAATTCTCTCCAGGCTCTCGGATGGTATCTCTCTCTCTCTCTCTCTCTCTCTCTCTCTCTCTCTCTCTCTCTCTGTCTCTCTGTTTATGCATTCGTGTTCTTCAATGGCAGGGCATTTGCGCTCTCTAGAATCTTGAGCAGCTTTGTGACCACCAAGTCCGTGAATGGAGCTTACAGTGCCGCTGGAGAGCTAATCTGTCAGTCTTCTCTACATGGACTCTATTTCTAATTTCCTCATCCCCCCCCCAAAATTGATCTCGTAGTAGAGTTTTCAATTGCTGTTAATTTTGGTGTGCAGGTTTCCTGCAAAAGGTTGCATTCTTGGAAGTTGTGCATGGGGCCATTGGTGGGTTTTCTAACATAAGTCACTAAATTTAATAAATGTGTGATTTTGATGTTTAATTCTTTGAAATTGGAGGTCTTGTGCCAAGTGGAGTTGTGCATCCTCTACTGCAATGGGGAGGAAGGATACATTTTTTGTTGGCGGTTGTCCGTCTAATCGATGAGGTTGTCTCTATTATTTTTAGATTATTATTGTTCAATTTAAGTACTAAACATGATTCATGTCTGATTCTCCGGAATATGTGAAGTTTTCTGATACGAGTGGCTGAAGAAAGGAATGGCGAAAGTCTCTTAGGGCCACTTGTTTGTGCAGTCGGGAATAACATTGATAATTCATATATCTCATGCCTTATGTTAGTGAATGCTGAAAGTGATAAAAACTAATTGGTTCCAGCATTTTGTATGCAGGTCCAAGAGTTGCCATCAGTTTTCATCACTTTTTTTGTTTGGAGTCTAACTGAAGTAAGTTTATTTCTAATCATCTTTCATTGAAATTTTTGTATCTATCTCCACACATTACTATCAGTTTGGTGAAGACTAGGGACTTTGGTTTCTAGACAGTGATGGGTATTTGGTAGGCTTATATACCAATCATGTTGAAGACAACATGATACTGTCATATTGCAATACATTGATCGAAGGGACACAACACTTGAATGCACTTTTTAGCAAGGTGTTAAGACAAGTTTTGTAACTACTAACCCCTTTGTTTGGCCTTAGGAATGAGAAACAAATGATAGTGAAATGCTTGGTGAAAAATCATGCTAGAAAACTGTTTGCAATTTCAGATTTGATTAGTAAATCATTGGCATGTACAGGTGCATTACTTTTTTTATAGGGTAACTTCTATTAATAAGATAAAAGTGCATTAGCCAACTAGCCAAGTACACATGTAGAATATAAGAAAAAATGCCTTAACTGAAAAAAAAAAATGGATGACTTCTTGAAAACTAATATTCAAAGGACAAATGATGACACCAATCCACTGGTAAAGAGTAATAAAAAATAAAGCCTTAAGATCCACCATCGACTTGTCATTGTTGTTGAAGCTACGATTATTTCTTTCTCTTTGAATGCACTACATTAAATAGGCAGAATTATTATCCACAAATACTCTTTTCTATTGGCTATCAAACTTCCCTTTCCGACTTGCAAATAGATCCACCACCAAATGAGGCACAACCCAAGCCAACCTGAAGAGGCCTAAGGATTGAACTCCATATAGAACTAGCTATCTCACACTAGAGTAAGAAATGCTTTACAGTCTTCCCATCCTTCTTACACATCGCACCAATCAATGACAATAAAGTGCCGTCTTCTTAGGTTGTCAATAGTGAGGATCTTCTCCCTCATGGCAATTTGGGCAAAAAGTCCTACTCTCGGTGGAGTCTTACTATGCCATTTGTTCTTCAAGGAAAGGGAGTGCCACAGTCGAGGAGATGCATTAAATTTTAATTAACAGCTGGTCAATGCTACTAACATTTTATTTAAATTTGGTTTAGCTGGAGGATGGAATGATTCATCTAAATTTGTGTATGCTTTATCTTTTGCATACAGACATAAAGCGAAATATTTGATTACATCGACATCAAGATGATTCTTCTTCATATTATAATTTGACCTGAAATTGAACGTATGGAGATTTTGAGTTGTTCTTGTTTTACTTGCCTCTTTTGCTGTGGAGGGTTGGTCTTAGGCTTCAAAAGCACATGGTTTATTTGATTAGTTCATTAAACAAGCTTCTCTAAGCTTATTCTATAATACAAATATCTCATGAATAATACCCTTTTTCTGAGATATAGAGCACTCAATAAAATTCTCGTCTTTTATGAGTACTTTGTTTCAAATTTCATGAATCTTTTTATTTTTCATTAATTTTCTTGAAAATTGTTTTTGGGATTGCTTTTGTTAGCCACAAGGTTGTTTGTAGAACAAGTAGTCAGGCCCAAAAGGGGAAAAAATCTGGAATTACTGTTATCCAGTTTTTCTTCAGCAGCAAAGTTTCCTGAAATTCGCATCACTCCTGGTTAGTCCCATGTTCTGGTAAAACAAGCATTAAAAACATCTAGCATATTGCATAAAACCTACAAAAAAGATATTTTTTTAACATGATTTATACTAAATCTTCAATTTTGTATGCAGAAAGGTGCTCTCTGTTCTACTATTCGTATCCAAAATTTACTTTTTTGACAAGTGAGATAATTTTATTGAATGAAAAGGAAGTTTCCTCAGTACATAGGAAGTGTATAAGAGATTCATCTAAATAGAGCAAGGAAATAGATCTAGAAAGTCTTGGAAACTAGAAATAGAAAAGACGACGCTATTATGCACCACCTTCCAATTGTACAAGGTCTTTAGAAACAAAGTTTGAGGTCCATCCTTGACTTCTCACAACCTTCAAAGCTATGGCCATTTCCCTCTCTCCAGATCCACCACATTAAACAAGATGGGGATCTTTTTCTGCAATAATTAACACTGATGACTAACAAATTGCCCATTCTAACAACCTAGAATATCCACCACTCTCAAAGGCATGCCCCAGTCTACCCCGAAATTCCTGAAGATCATGTTTGATAAAGTATTAGATACATTACAGTGAAGTAAAAGGTGAGATATTGTTTCCCCACTCTTCTTGCACATATAACACCAATTTGTTATTTTGCCAAATCATCTTCCAAGGAAAAGAAGAACAATCATGATCACATAATACATTGTAAGATGACTTTACTTGAAACAATGCTGAACGATGAAAAGTAATGATAATGATAATAATAGTTTCCAAGAATTAGGATGGTTTGTTTTGTTTGTATTTCAAGAGGCTCAAGCATAAAATTAAGTGTTTGCCATGGCCATCTTGAAAAATCCTCGGAGCTTATTTTGCAAGCATACAAGCCCTTAGGTTTTTTAACTCTTTTTTTTTTTTAATTCTTTTGCCGTGGATTCACCCTTGGGATTGTCAATATAGCCTTTTCTATTCAAGTAAATAAAAATAAAAACCAGGTAATCTTGTAGCCATTCACTCACTGTTTGAGAAATGTTCTGTGTCTATCAAGTGGGAGGGATAGAACACGGAGAAGGTACAATATCTCTATTAATTTCTTCTTACAACAGTAGTTTGCTTTTGTTTTGTTTTTTTTTTTTTTTTGGTGCTTTATTTCTCTTATTGCATTTTTTAAGTTTATGGATTTTTATCCATGCCAAGATAATATTGAGTAATTCTAATATCATGTCCTACTTTCTCAAGATACATTTCGAGTTTGTTTCTGTTTCTGCTTAATGATTTTAAAGGTATAAGTAAATATGATATGCTGATAATCATGGTTTCAGGTAATTAGATATCTACATTACGCTTTGAACTGTATACAAAGTTGTCCATCTTGGATTACCTATCTCAGGTTTATTTCCTCTTTTCCCTATGAATTCATATATACATGTGCCATTACAGATACGCTATCTATGCAGAAGCTGACATTTCAAAATAAAATTTTAACACTTTGCTTTTCACTAGGTACACTGCATTCATTGTGCTGTATCCTATAGGAATAGCTCCTGGTGAAAGTGAGTCAATTGATTCCAAGCATTTTGGTTTCCTATTCTGGGTCATCTGAATGACTTTGCTATATGGCAATATTACTATGATTCAGTCCCCATTCATTCTTCTGCATAATTTGTTTAACTATTGGTTATTGCTATGCAGTGTGGCTCATGTACCAAGCACTCCCATTTGTGAAGAAGAAGCATCTCCATGAAGATTTATTTGATGGCCTTCCCTTCAGCTATTATAATTTTCTCAGGGTTTGTTGAATATTTAAGATTTTGTGAGGCAACCACAATTTTTTTAAAATAAAGGAGTCTTGTCATTCTTTCTGCTCTTCCTTTCCTTTGAGGTGTTGTACCATGGCGTTGGTAGTAAATTAACTTAACAAGTAGCATTTTAATACAACTTATCATATTTACTTGCTCTGTGCCTTCTCTGGTAGGCACAGAGTTTGAATTTATGCAATTCAGTTTACATTAGAAACTTAAAAGCTAAAGTGTGGTTCAAAATCAAACATTTTATCATCTCCATACATTTCAATAATATTAGCTTGTAATGCACCTATCTCTGGGTTGAACTGCCTTGTGAGTTCCTGCTTCAGCTGATTTAAAGAATATTTATCCATTTTAAGGCAGTAATGAGGTGGGAATTTCAAATATGTGCCATGTTATGTTCGTTTTGGACTCGCTCGTTTCTAAACCTGTTCCAATGTCTTATCTAATTTATGGATAGATCGAACTTTATTTGGATATAAGAACATCTTTCGAATATGTAGCATCTAAGGAGAAAAATATGGAAGTTTAAAACCATTATAGGACATCCAATTTTGAAATACAATGATTAATCTCTTGGATGCCAGTGCTTTCTGAAGAACATATACCATAATATTCCTTGTCGTTGTATTGCAGTTTGGCAGACATTTACAGCTCTCTCTCAAAATTTCACCTTTTATTTTTCCTATGGTTTTCACCAAGAGATGGTTTTGGTGTTCACTGTAGATGTAGTGGATATAGCATTGCTGGGGAAACTGGTTTTTTCCTTTATGCCGGATGCTAACAAAGACCTGACTTCCTTTCAGTTTTCATCATTTTAAGTTTCTTGTTTTCAGCTTTGACGTTTAGTTGGATTTTTCTGTCAGGTTCTTCTTCTGTGCTACCCTTTCCTATGGTTAAAACTTTACCTGCATATGTTTAAGCAACGGCGGTCAAAACTGGGAAAACGCCATGAGAAGAAGGAAATGTGAAGGTTGGAGCTCTTTAGGATGCAGTTTCTAGTTCGTTGTCAATTATTGGTACCTCTTGAACTTGAAAGCTAATGTGTTATGTGCCGTGAACATGGGCTTCATAAATATTCTTGCAATGTTTTTGTTCTTTGATTCCCTACTCGCTAATATTGAAGTCAGACCATATTTACATGTGCCTCGATACATTCAACTTTGGCAAAATTTAGATGCTCATAAGGAGTAGACTTAAAATATTGCAAATGTTATGACATGTAAAGTAAACTTTTCTGTCAACATATGAATTATATATGTTGGGAACATGTATTCCATTGTCACGGGCTGCCATTCCAGGGTCTATTGCATGGTAATCAGATTGAGCATAGCAATCTAGTTACCATTGCAAGAGCCGGAAACAGAGCAGGTTATTGCTATGCAGCTCTTGGCACAAATGGTTAACTTCAGAAAATGGCACAAATGACATTTTATAAATATTGGTTAGGTACGTGGCATCAAATGTAACAATATCTCCAATATACAGGTATGCAGCTTTTGATTGCGCATCAGCCCAAAAATAGCTTTCCATACACCCATCATTATCAACTTACATGGAATACACAAACCTAGGTTCTTTGAGTTGTCGATCAAGAAAGTAGAAATATAATCTTTGTGCATCCTCCCTCTTCAAATATTTTTCTCCTTTTATTTCCTAAGTAATTTTTAACATCCTTACCAATACAACCAATATTAAAGTCACCACTTGATTCTTTACTCAATACCGATACAATTTTCCTTGTAGGTACACCGGACTCATTCAAAGTCATAATAAGTTTTTTTAGATTTTAGTAACTCATTTGTCCACGAAGAAAACTAGTACTGTAATGTAGTGGCTGGATTATTTTAGTGAACCTATTTATGATTATGATTCTCATTATAATCATGGGTCTCTTTAGATTTCATTAAGGACACCTCCTCCACACTCCCCCCCGCCCAAAAAAAAAGGAGTCATGCCACTATTTTAAATACCATACCGGCCGGTACAGTCAGTATATGCCGTACAGGCCATTGATCTGGTACAGGTATTATATATATTTCATACTGGCCCAAATACCGGCCTGTATTTCGGCCTTTAATTTTTTTTTTTTCATTTTTTCAAACTACAAGCTCATTTTTTTTTATCCCCAATTCAGACTAGACTATTTATAATATATATATATATATGATACCTATAAAAAAAATAATTTATATATATGTATTTGTATATAATTTATTCATATATTGACTATTATTTTAGAATATAATTTATATATATATTCATATATATAATTTATTCATATATCGATTATCTCGAAACGGTACCGGTACTAAAATATTTCGTTTCAGTTTCTTGACCGGTACAATATCCAGTACGGTATTCAAAACTTTGAATCATGCTGTACTAAGCATATGGGAAAGTAAACTTTTATGTGTTGTTCTGCATCGTAGTCTGCCTGCCCTGCCTTTCAATCAGATTTGCTCTACCCATAACCTTTTTATTGTTCTCATTTTTGCTAAATGCTAAGCCCTCTCTCCATACTTTCGCAAATGCTTAGACTTTGCATTTTTGTGTCTCTTGACTTTGGTTTAGATACTAGTACTTTTTGAAGTACTCAATATGATTCTCAGAAGGATATCTGTGCCAGCTCTTTTCTCCCTATATGGTCTCTATTATGTATTTACAATCCCTATTCCGATCTTAGATAGCTCTGTATCATGGCTCTGCTTTGCTTTCCTTGAGGTTCCCCCATATTCTCTTAGGTATATGTTTCCATTGGTAGTAATCTTGGAAGAAAGACTGAACAACTGGCATTAACCCTTAGGCTGGACCATCGGGGTTGTTAGATTGCCAGCCAAAGTAGTCTTCTAAGAAATTTTAAATCATCCTCTTGTTGCATCATGGCATTTTCTATTTGGCCTACTATACCCACTACCCTTTTATTTGTATATTTATAAACCCACCACCTAGCTAGTGTACATCACCTATTGAGAAATATTGTTCTTCATTTTAAAACTTAGCATTTCCATTCACACAACATGCTGATGATGTACCTTTCAAGTGGTTACCTATTTTTAAGTGCTTGACATAAGCAATCACTTAAAATGTGTCGTTAATGAAAATGTTAAAAGTTTAAGATGAAGAGCTCTAGTCTACTAAACCCACCACTATTGTTCTTTCTCCGGGTCTAGTGGGTGCTCTCTCTCTCTCTCTCAAAATAATCAATGATAATAGCACATAAATCTAAAACTTGTCAAAATGTAAAGGGCAGAGCAAGAAAATTTCTTAGACTGAGCACAAATGCACAAATGGACATTACTCATCAAAATGATTGCAGGAATACAAGACAGTTCACAAGAATCACCAATTAACGAGAGAGCAAGATAGGAACAACATTAAGAACACCTGAAATCAAAAGAAACCACCAGACTCTCAACCCTTCCCCCCCTATCCACATAACTTCAACGACAGAGAAAAGATGGAAACTGAGAAACAGATACTAGTGCTTAGAAATCGGTGGAGGGGAGCTGTTCATGGGTGTTTGAATCGATGAAGATTATCTGGTAGACGAAGGCGGCAATGGCGGAGCCGATGAGTGGACCGAGCCAGTAGACCCAGTGGTTGTCCCATGACCAACTGACCACAGCAGGGCCAAAGGAGACAGCTGGGTTCATGGATGCACCATCAAAGGCACCACCAGCAAGAATGTTGGCACCCACAATGAGACCAATTGCAATGGGTGCAATTATTCCAATGTTACCCTTCTTTGGGTCAACTGCTGTTGCGTACACAGTGTAGACCAAACCGAAGGTCATCACAATCTCAAACACCAACGCATTCCATACACTTACACCACTTGACAGGGAGAATGCAGGTGTTGACTGCAAAAAAGGGGAAAAAAAAAAAAAAAACATGCTCAGATAATCAACCACGCCTTTTTCAAAGGTTATTTTTGTCATATATTTTTCCTCAAATGGAATTGTTTTGACAATTACAAAGAAAAAAGGTGTCTAAATTACATATTAAGACTTATGTGCCCCTTGGGCAATAAGCAAGTCGAATTGTACTTGTTTTTAACAATTTTATTGTGAGAATATACCGTAAAAAATATAGCATGGAAACATATAAAACAACACAATACATTAATGACTTGAGAGAATTAAAATAAGAAACATTATATTTGAGCTCTTAGAATTTAACTATAAAATTTTTCTACAAATCAAATCCTGACATGTTTACGAGGATAGATCAATGATCATATTTCATAACCTTACAAACGCATATAATTAAGTATATTGATTAAGATTCTCTAAATGTCTTTTTCTTAAATGAATATGAGCAAACTTTTTATCATTAAATCATTGGATGAGATTTAAAGAAGTGCTCGATCTATCAAAAATTTTATAAAAGTGAACTTATAAACTAGCGTGGATTGACATGAAATATTTAGATAAAATGAATTTTACAATTTGATATTTCAAGTCAATCTATGTTAATTTGTAAGTTTATTTTTAATTTAAAATTAACTTTTTAATAGATTTTACTCTAAATTAAATTTAAAAGATGAAAATGATATTTTTTTTTTTTTTAAATATATCGAGCCAATAACTATGTTACTTTAAGAACTGAACTTCAAAACAAAGCGGAGGTTACAGCTTGATCTGCAAATGCATTACCTGCCCAGTTGAGAGGCTAAGAAGCAAGCAAGCAACCACGGCTCCAAGGAGCTGCCCGATCCAGTACATAATACCTCTGAAGAGTGAGATGTGGCCACCGAGGAAGGCACCGAAGGTGACGGCAGGGTTCACGTGCCCGCCGGAAATGTTGGCTCCAATTGCAACCGCAACGAACAGTCCAAAACCGTGAGCCAGGGCTGCCGCCACAAGCCCGGCCGGCGTTGTCGACCCATCGTTCGTCAGCTTGTCTGCCAAAACGCTCATGACCATTAATACATCAAGTTTCTCAATTCAATCCCAACTAGCTACAAGCTAAAGAAACATAAAGGGGAAACGAAACAGATAACCGTAGACAGGGCAGGGGCTTACTGAAAGCAACACCGGAGCCTTCGCCGGCGAAAACAAAAATGAGAACAGAAATGAACTCGGCAAGAGCTGCTTTCAGAGCATCGGGTTGGGAAAACTCGACCGGGGATCCAACAGCAATTCTAGGGATCGCCATTTTTCTGATAATTCAGTGTAGACTCAGCTCCTGGAGCTAGCTTCTTACAAAGAGCCTAAAGTACTGTAATTCGCTTCTTGCACTTTCTGCTTTAGATTATGGGAGATTGGGAGTTTATATAAAGGGTGGAGTCGTAGGAGCAATACGACGTTCTTATTATTATTTGGCCTTTTAGCAACCGGAATAGCCGGTCTCAATCCGGTGACAGCTCGTTTTCAACGAGACAAAAAACAACGGCACAACATTTTAAGAATTTCCTAGAATTTTATATTAATGTTCTATTTTTTTATTCCTTAAAAGTTTTTTTTAGGATTTTTTAAGTAAAGTTTTATCGAGATATCATTTATATATTAGAGTATGTAAAAGCGGGTGGAAATATTTAAAAATTTATTTGAGTAAATTCTGGTAATTCTTTTAGTAATTTTATGTGAGATTTGTTTTTGTTTCGATATTTCTAATGAGAGAAATGATTTAGTCATAAAAAATTATATAAAAGTAAACTCATAAAATGACGTGGTTTAACGTGATCTGTAAAATTACAATTATAAATTTACTTTTTTTGTAAAATAGATCTAATAGATCACATGAAATAACGTTGATTTGTAAATTTGTTTTATGTAATTTCTTTCATGTGTCTGTAACACTTATCTTTAAGTAATGATTTATAGAAATATTAAATATATAAGTCGAGAACTGTCTTTATGTCTTCAATTACTTGACCATACCACGAGAAATTCATCTCTGGACTGTTAACTTCTTTGTTCAAGTGCATCCCCTTCAAGCTCCACCTCAATAAGGCCAATCTTTATGCAGAAAAATAAAGCCCTCCATAAACCATCGATCTCAGCTAAAACCGACTTATTTACATGTGATTGGGGCCTACCTAACGTTGCTATTAAGTCTCCATTAGAGTTCCTAACTATTATTCCTGCACTCATTTTGCAGATTTCTCCATTATATGATGCATCCCAATTAACCTTCATCGTCTCTCTCTCTGGTTTCTACCATCTACCTTCTTTACTAACTGGAACATAACCTCTGCCTCCTTCAAGAGAAAACCCTTCTTGAACTTGCTGAAAGTCTTCATACTCAGACAGAGCACTGTTGTACACCACCCGTGGACTCTCAAATTTCCCCTAAAAAATGAACTTGTTCCTTCTTAACCAAATTTTCTTTAATACACATGCTACCCCTCCCAGCTTCTGCATATGTAAACCTGAAGACAATCTCTCCCATACGTTACTGAACTCATCCTCAGCACTGCTCCACTTTTGTAGCACACATTGTTCAGCCCAAACATCTGAGGTTGCCCTACAACTCCACAGTGCATGACATGTTTCCTCTGATTGCTCACAAATGGGACATAAGGCTGTTTCAGTTACTCTTCTATGAAACAGGTTCCTCCTCTTTGTGGGAGTTGCCTCATTTATTGCCTTCCAAATGAAAAGCTTTACTGACTGTGGCACTCTCATCTTCCATATGCATTGACTTCCTGAAAAATCTCTACTTATGTTTGACTGCTCTCCCCCCATCTGCTTCTTCCTCTAAACTGCTAAGTAGTATGCCCTCTTTACACTAAACAAGCCATTACTACTCATGCCCCAAATTAACTTATCTTCAAATCCTAGCTTACTCAGGGGTAGGCTACAGACAGTTCTAGCTTCTTCTTCATTCAACACCTGGAAGATTAGCTCCTCATCCCAGCTCTTTCCATTGTGATTAATCAACTCTCTAATAGTTGTATCCTGGTTCAAAACCTTCACTGGTGACTACACTTGAAAGGTACTTTGAGTAGGCAACCAATTATCTCCCCATATCCTAACCTTTCCCCCATCTCCAATTCTTCATCTCATCCTTGCTTTAACCAGAGGCAATACCCCCCAAACACTCCTCCACAGATAAGATGGGCTTGTTCCTAACCTTGCATTTAGAATGTTTTCATCTTTGTACTAATTCTCCTTCATGATCCTTGCAACCAGAGAGTGAGGATTATTAATAAGTCTTCATATCTGCTTGCACAACAAAGCTTGGTTAAAATAGAATAAATCTCTAAACCCCAACCCTCCTATACTCTTTGACTGCCCCACCTTTTCCCAACTCCTCCAATGAATTTTCTTTCCTTGATCCAAATTACTCCACCAAAACCTTGCCAGTAAAGCTGAGATTTCTGTGCACAATCTCTTTGGAAACTTAAACACACTCATAGCAAAAGTTGGTATCAATTGAAGGATTGACTTGATGAGAACTTCTTTCCCTGCTTGTGACAGAAACATGTTCTTCTAATTATGAATCTTATTCCATATTCTTTCCTTAACACCCCTAAAAGAATTGTACTTTGATCTACCCACCATTGTAGGTGGACCTAAATACTTTTCTAAATCTCCGCTAGCTCTAGCTCCTGACTTCCTTATTATTTGTTCTTTAGTATCCCTTCTTGTGCTCCCATTGAAGACTATTGAGGTTTTCTGCAAATTCAGCCTTTGTCCTAATGCCCTTTCATATTAATCCAGCAATCTCCTCAGCCATTCCCAATCTTCTAGGATTGTCTTACAAAAGACAATACAATCATCTGTAAAAAGCAGATGACTTATTCTAGTTCCCCCTTGCTACTGAAACTCATTTGATCCACCCTTGTCTTTCTGCATTATTGATCATAGCTGTGAAACTTTCAACACAGAAGGAAAAGATAAGAGGATAGTGGATCCTCTTGTCTTAGCCCTCTTGTGGGAATAATAACATCTCCTGGCTGTCCATTAATTAATATTGGATAATGGACAATGCTGACACATTGCAGGATTAAGTCTATCCACTTCTCACCAAAACCCAACTTCTGCATAATACCCCTAAAAAACCTTCACTTCACTCTATCATATACTTTTGTCATGTCTAATTTGATAGTCATACTACCCTATTTCCCTTTTTGTCTAGATTGCATAGAATGTAAAACTTCATAAGCAGTGACTATGTTATCTGTAATGAGCCTTCCTGGGATAAAAACACTCTGATTGTGGGAAATCACCTCTGGCAGAACATGTTTCAGCCTATTTTCTAATGTTTTTGCAATGATTTTATATAAAACATTGCAAAGACTAATATGTCTATACTCTCTAACCCCATTAGGATTTTTGTTTTTAGGAATCAACACTATATGTGTTGCATTTAAGGATTCCTCTAATCTACCACCATTTAAAAAATCAAGAACAACCTTGGTTGCCTCATCACCCACCAGATCCAGTAAGATTGGTATAAACAGGCTCCAAACCCATCGGGTCCTGGGAATTTTAGAGGGGCCATATCCTTGAGTGCTCTTCAACTTCATCTCTTGTAAACTCTTTTTGCAATTTGCTATTCATAGCTTTTGTTACTCTATTGTCCCCCTCTCCTAAACAGTCCCTCACTGCTCCTTCTTCAGGATTTGATGATCTGTAAACCTCCACATAGTGATCTTGGAAGGCTTTCCTTATACTTGTCTCTCCTGTTCTAATCCGATTCTAAGAGTTACATATTTTCATTATATTATTATGATTCCTTCTTTGTGTAACACAAGCATGAAAAAATTTGGTATTCCTATCTCCCAGCTTGTATCAATTATTCTTGGCCCTATGCCTCCATTTCATGTTTTCTTCCTCTAACATGCTGCCAACTATCCTCTGTAACTGCTTGACTTCCTGCACATTACCAGACCATTCTTCTTCTTGTAACCTTTCCAACATATTAGATTTCTCTCTCATATTAACTTCACTCACTGATTCTCTACTTCGAGTCCATCTTATGAGCTCCTTACTGCAATGTAAAAGAGCCTTCTGAACCTTTAGCATAACTGCATCTGGTCTAGTTTTAACCTTCCACTCCTTCTTAATAAGTCTTGCACACTCTTCATCACTAAGCCAACTAGCTTCAAATCTGGATAGCCTCTTTTTCCTTTTCCATGACTGTCACTTCCCTTTACATGACATAAGTAAGTGTATATGGTTTGAACATTTGACCACTAAACCTTCTACTCTCCCGTCTGAAACATGTCTCTCCATTCCACATTAGCAATAACCCTATCCAATCTTTCTTTTATGAACCCTTCCCCCCTCATGATTTTTACACCATGTAAAAGGATCCTCTATAAATCCCAGGTTAAATAACTAATTTTTCAATAGAGCCTCCCTAAAATCCACCATCTGTTTCTCGAGTCTTGCTCGTCCCCCCACCTTTTCCCTACTCCACAAAATTTCATTAAAATCTCCTGTAATGCACCATGGTACATTTCCACTTGGATTGATTCCTGATAACAGATCCCAGGAGAGAGCTCTCTTCATAGTCTCAAGATATCCAAAAAAATCTAGTCCAAAGCCATCTTTTTGATTGATTATGAACACTAACCCATCCACTAATACGTCTAGCAGAGAAGTTATGAAGTTCAAAATTTACATGTTATTTCCACAAAACAGTCAATCCCCCACTCCTTCCTATTGTTTCCACTCCTAAACACCCCTCGAATCCTAGCTTCCTTCGTAAACCTTTGAGTTTTGTATTTTGTAGTAAGGTTTCCATTAAGAAAACCATCTTGAAACTCTAATCCTTCACCAACTGGTGAAGGTCTTGAATTGTTAGAAAGTTTTCAAGTCCTCGATAGTTCCAGCTTAACAGAATCATGGTTCTTGGAGGGTTGATCATCAGCCTCCACCGCTCCGTCAACCAAAGCAAACTCCTCCCCCATTCGAACAGTTCTACACTTCTACTCCTTGTACCCAACCTATCATCATCAAAATTATCGCACAACAATAGCTCTTTTTTCTTATCCAAGGTTAGAGAACTTACCTTCTATGTCTTTCCTAGTAAACAAACTTTAAATATATAAGTTTTAATTTTTGTAAAAAAAAATATATTCCACTATGAAAAAAAAATTATTTTATTACGATGGAGCCCACCTTTTAATAAAATATTTGGGTGAGGTTTGCACAATTTCGATTTCAACCTAACATTACTGTTTTTATTTTTTAAGAAAACTTAGATAAATGATTAGATAAAATGTTCTTTTAAATAAAATGTTATATTAAATAAAAAATGTTTAGAGAAACAAATAGTATATTGACCCGTCCCTGTCCCTAGAGGCTGTGTGGGTCCAGCCTCCATTTTGTTGATACACGTGGACAGCCTGACGTGGGCATGTATTGAACGAGCACAGATATTAAGATATTCAAATCACCGACCGAACTGGAGATTGGGGGGTGTTGTGGGTCCTCCAATCATTAAACCGACCATTGGATTGTTTATACGGTCGTGATTAAGACCCTCCATGGTTAATTGTCCATGGCTGATGATGTGATCAAGTTCCCATCTCATGGCAGCGTTATGGTTAGGACGGTGTCTTTATGGTTCTGATAACGACCAAATTCATCCTTTTTTTTCCACGTGAGTTATCACGTTTTCTTCTTATCTTCATCTCATTTTTATTAAAAAAAAATTATTTTTATAAATTTAAAAATTTTACAAGATTCTTATTAAAAAAAATTATTTTTACGGTGGGTTTTACATTTTTACAAAACTCCATCAACATAATAAATGGTTTACATTTTAAACATCAATCCTATCATATAAAATGATATAATCTGCTTTGATATTATATGAAATATCAGTTTTTTTAAAAAGTTTAAACTGATAAAAAATATGCAGATTTTATTATTTAATGAGTAATGTTAGATATAATCATATATTATGTAAATATCGCGCATTCTTTTTAAAAAAGAGTGGGATTTATTATTAAAAATTAATTTTTTTATGTAAATCTCATATTTATTTTTTTTTTCAAAAGGAATCTACGGTATTTGTGTATTTTATGACTGTAAATATTATTTATCTTATTTAATTTATATCTTAACATGAATAATGAGCATGGAAGTAAAAGGATAAGAGAAAAACTTGGTCTACACAAATCATGTATGAGAAAAGTATAATTACAAGCAACGCTCTTGCTATGGTTGATTTCCAATAAAGTCATAGTGTACTCTTGAATGGTTGTTGATTTTATGTTATGCAATATAAACTATAAAAAATCACTATTCCCTTTAAATTATCCAAATATTGTAACTTTCCATATATGGTTTTATGTGGCAAAATGGTCCTATTTGGATGCATAAACACTTACAACCCATCTCGTCTCATTATTAAAAAAATTTCAAATTTCTATGTAAAATATAATAAATAATTTAATTTTTTGAAATTTCAAAACAATAATAATATTCTAACAATATTTTATTCTACTCATCTAAAATCATCTCATCTTAGACTAATTAATAAAAAAAGTAACTCTTTGGTATACTTAATTATGAAAATGAATCTTGTGACTGAATTTCAGCAAACTTGAAAGAGTACACAAAAAGCCCCACAAAAGTTCACATGATGTTTTGGAATTCCACTAGTGCTTGCAATGCCTTCTAGATTATACTAGTTGGAAAAGTGAATAAAACCTTGGAATTTTCTAGCTGCCAACTTCTACAATATTCCATTGAAAGTCCTAATAATTATTTGTTTGAGGAGGCAGAAAAATCAGAAAACAAAGCCACTTTTTTTTTTTTTTCTCCTTAGATTTACCCACTTTTTTCAAAGAGAACAAACAAAATTTATACATTTATAATTACAAATATCATTTCTTTTACTCATTCGTAAAGCATAAATGACATTGATTGTAGGGTGAAAGATATTTAAAAAAAAAAAACAAAGGGTAACATTAATGTCAACATCATGGGATGAGTATTTGCTTGCAATAAATAAGCATAAAGGAAGAATGTAGCATTGTTTTTTGCTGCAACTTATGTCATGTACTTTGGATACCTAATTGAATTTCGTACTCTCAATTTTGGACATTTCTGGTTATCAAAGGAAAAAAAACAGTTGGGTTCATCATTGAATAGATTATCTAAATACGTACATTTATAATATTCTATAAATATTATGAAAAACTTGTATATAAAGTGAAGTGAGTACACTAATAATAAATTGAGGTATAATAATTCTTCCTCATCAAGCAAGGCACAACTATCTTGTACCTCAATAGATGGTATAGGTATGTAAATTATGATGAGATGATTAATTAGGCACTAAGAAAATGCAACATGAAACTTGTAAGGAACCTCCTACATATAGAGGACAAGGCGAGACAATAATTCAAGTATTTTTGTTTTTACACTAGTTGTTTTAAAACAATGTTTTGACTAATAATGGAGTTGTATAGATCTCCGGCAATGAGTTTTTGTCAAGTGTACCTTAGATAATTTAAGGAAGAATTCTCTCAATCTAATGACTCCTAAAAATTATTTACACTTAAGAGGCTGGTTCGAACGTTAGACCTGGAGGGATCATACTAACAAGATCAAGGTCTTTACTACTTAAGCCAACTCCTAAGAGTTCAATAATTCAGGTATTCATTTAGGTCTGGTTTGGATAGTGAGTTGAGATAAGATGAGATCAAAGCTGAATAACATATTGTTAGAATATCATTTTTTTTAATATTATTTTTGTTTTGATATTTGAAAAAATTGAATTTTTTGTTGTATTTTATTTAAAAATTTAAGAAAATTGTAATTATGAGATGAGATGAGTTGAGATGGTTTCACTAACCAAACCAGGCCTTATAGTAAATTGACTTTATCGTCAGAGTTTCTCTCCTCGGTGAATCGCAAGGATCAAGCTTACTTTTTGGCTTCAAAAAGATAATTGTCTTAGGAAGTTTATTTTGATATCAATTACGATAAGATATGATCACTAAATTTAAAGAAATTGAGGAGGTTTATTGTGATCTTAAGCAAATAGATAATACTCTTTTGTTTATAACTAACAAGTTCATGTATAACCAAATATTATCAAGCTATTATATAACCTTGATATCTTCTTTCCAAAAGACATGCAACATACATTAATCAATCATCTCACCAAATCACTCGAATTAAAAGAAAATTAAATAAATAAATCGGAAAAAAACTCCAACTTTTATTTAAAAGCCAAAAACCAATGACAATGTACTATGATATCATGCATCAAGCTCTCTAAAATCCCACTTTTTGCTTTTCTCATTGTGGTTCCTAATGAATAGATAACATTAAACCATGATATCATAGTCCTAAGATGCGTAACAAAATGGCATAATTTTTATCATTTTATTTGTCAGTATAATGTAAAATGATTAAAACCTTTCGTTTTTTTCGCTAAATTGATACCATCTATTCCACTTAAAACAAAGAAGATCATCATGTTCCGTTGAAGGGAAGGTAGATCGAGGAGGAAAAGAAGAGAGGAAAAAAAAAAAACAAAGACGACAACTAATATAGAGTTAAAAACAAAGACATGATGATGATGATCTTGTATTATATGGATCTAGCCGCATTAATATCTGACATTAGCACGTTCAAGAGTGCCCTGATAATCTTATTAATGGGATTAAAAAGCTCAAATGAGTTGTTAGCATGAATTGAAAATTCAGTAGGTAATGTGGGAGATGGTGGACTTGGTGTTTATACTTGAATCTCAAATTGCATATAAATAAATTAATTAATTAAATTAAATATATAAAAAATGGTATATATAATTAATTAAGCCGACCACATGATCAGATGCATGACATAAATCCACGTACATGACTTTGAATAATGTTGATTAGCAATTGTATTTATCTTGTCCGTCCACGAATATATATTAAACAATTATTCATCTCGTTTCTCTAATTTCTCTTCATTTTTCAATCTTATCTACTTCCTTGTTTTATATTATTGACGGCTTGATCATGATGATCATGAGTTGTCTCTTGTCCGACAACTTCTTCTAACAACACATGTTTTACCTTTTCTTACTCTTAGTCTTTGACCCCCCTTCATCGTGTTTGGATCTACGGAAAAAAAAAATATATATATATATATATATATATATATATATATATATGGTCACATACTGCCATTAATCAGTGGATCAGATCTCACGAAATGAAAGACTTTCATTGGATCTGCTGAATTTGCACTGAATTTATGCTATCTACTGTCATTTAAATGGAGAGTATTGTTTACGCAAAGTTTAATAGTTTGAGAATATAAAACTAAGCATTTATTAAATTTGAAAATAGAGTTAATTCGAATTATGCATGTAGATTGCAAGTTTCGCAGATTGACTCGCGAGTCGCAATTGACCCGTTTGTTAATAATGTCTTATCGGGTTAATTCGTTTTAATTTAAATCTACTTATATCAAATTGAAACCCACTTATTTTATCTCATGTATATATTGAATTTACGGGTCGTATTATATATTGTCATCTCTATAAAATGAACCTGAGCTCATACGTTGGGCTTCACCACCACTCCAATACAACAGGGTAAAGATGAAAGGGGCTGACCAAATCTCTGAATTATTTTGTGGACTGGGCTGTTTTAAGTCGAAAGGCACTCACTCAAAAGTCGCCAAGAAAGTAAAAGGCTTAGCCGAACAAGTGCCAAGGCCCAATATAGTACTAATACTTTAGTACTCGGCTTGTGACTTGTACTGGGTTTTGATGCTCTTTAATTCCCAATCAGAGAATCAGGTGAGATTGGTACAAAATTATGATGGTCATAATTCAGAAACTATATATATATATATATATATAAAGTATAAGATGTTACTATAATTAGAGATTATGTTAGCTGGATATTATGGTGGTATTGTGGTGACGGGTTCGTCCTTGGGGCAATAGCTATGACTCAAACCGGACATTCTGTAGTGAGGAATGGCTCTTGTGGTCAGGCTCAGGGAGGATTGTTATGCTGGTGGCCTCCGCCTCCCATTTTGCTTAGAAAAAAAAAAAGTAGAGATTACGTTGAGATAGAAAAATCCAAACCTTTACTAGTGAAGAAAAAAATGATATAAAACAAAATCTACATATGAATTTAACACAAGAAAGTTTACACATTGACGTGATTTAATATATAAATACATTATATCTATTTTATAATAAAAATAATTTTACAATCTAGTGAATCATATTAAACTGCGTCGATGTAAGTTTACTTGTGTAGACCAAAACATTTCTCTAAAATATGAGAATTCTGACCATACAAAGTTATTTCTATCCATTAGTCTTTAATTAAGGCGACTTCTTTATGCCATAAGGTTTCTATTTGTCGAGATATTCAAGTCTTGCTGCTTCCTAGTTTTCCAAGCAAACAGAATTAGTGCAAATTTTCTACCCTACTTTATTTCACCTTTCTCTTTCCCTTTCATCTTGACATATATGCACCAATCTTTAATTGCCTAATTCCTAAACATCAAATCTCTGCTTTATTAAAACTTAGAAAATGTGTGTAATATTCCTTGACATGAATGTTCTTGCTCTTCACACTCTTTTGAGTTACTTTTTTCATTGGCTTCCTATCAAGTAGCTCTCCTATATAAACCATTAGATTCTCATGTCTCCCATTACTCATTTTCATGTTTCCCACACCCCAAACAAGGTGGGAAAAAGAAAAGAAAAAGAAAACATCATCCTACTCTTGGAATAGAGAGAAATAAATAGGGTTTTGTTCAACAATTCATAATAGGTCCAAGCAGATAAAAAAAAAAAAAAAAGCTCATGACTAGTGGTATTAACTCGTCGAGAAATACTTTAGCTACAAAGAAATTATACAAAAGAAAATCTACAAATTGACGTGACTTGATGCAGTACGTCAGATTGTAAAGTTACTTTTTATGTAAAGTATATCTAACGTATCACCTGAAGCCACATCAGTTTGTGAGTTTATTTTTGTGTAATTTTTTTGTGTCTGTAGTAGTTCTCAAGTTTCTATCTTTATTTTATTTTATTTTATTTCGGTTAGGTGGTTCACAAGCTTCTTCACATGGGCATCTGAAATATCTTTGTTTGTACATATCTTATTCTTTCAAATGGACCCCCATAAGCTAACCCATCTCTAAGAGGAGAAAAAAATGAACGACTACTTCACATATAAGTCGTACCTCAAAAGGAAGGAGACAGAACCAAAGCTAAAATTAACATCTTTTTCTCTTTGCCGTCACACACCTACTCTTACACCAAACTCCACCTTAAAGCATTAATGGAGATGGGAAAAAAATTTAAAAGCATTCATGTCTTTCCTAATTCCTTGTTCAAACTTACAAAAGAGTTTGCTTTAATAAAGTATCCAGCATTGATTTATACAATCTAACGGTTCAGTCCCGACCAAACCAACCGTCTTTTATAATTTGGTCAAATGTGTATGGAAAATGTAGTTTGCTTTCTAGGAAAAAAGAAATGGATTGTTTTTGGGGTGAGTTTGGTCGAAGAATCCTATGATCATAGTACTTATCAATGATGCTAATTAAATGAGAAATGACTATTTACTGCTAAAATTAGTCTGTTCTCGTCACAAATAGTCATTTTAACCATAAATAACTCGTCATAGATGCTTATTTTTGTGCGCCACAAGGGCTCAATTCCTTGCTTCTTATTGGAATTAGGTGATAAAGTTGCTGAGTTTAGGAGTACTGTATCTCCTATGCGGCTCAATTCCTTGCTTCTTATTGGAATTAGGTGATAAAGTTGCTGAGTTTAGGAGTACTGTATCTCCTACACAAAGCATGTATTTTGAGAAGTAAATGCTGTAGCTGATAGTTTGGCGTTTGAAGCACAGGGATTGTCTAGAAGATATCTCCATCGGAGGGAACTTCCACGTGAGGTGCGAGGAATTATGTCAAAGATAGAGTAGGAATCCAACATATATACACTGCTAGTAATAATAGTACAGTGCATAGACACAAAAAGTATAGGCTTTTACAGTCTGTCTAGTGAACAGATTGGTTTGCTTTGTTACTACTGTTTTCCTCCGCCACCGGCGAGGTTTCTGGACAGAGTAATGCTAGATATAAGTTTAGGGCGTGTAAGTCCCGTGCAATTCCTTTAAAAAATAGTGGACCTCACTATCAGAAAAGAAAAACGATATTTGCAATCTCAAGAGATCTACTTTTTTTTAATAAGACTGCACGGGAATTGTATGCTCTAGGCCTACCCAAGTCATTTTCATCTAAACAATATTCCAGAGTTTCCTCAAGAAATAATCCAAACACTGGAGTTTACACTATAAATGGAAATTTGGAGGAGTTCCCTTGGTTTTTATCATGAAACAGGGAGCAGAAACTTTGGATGATGTGAGACAGCAGAGCTGCTAGTGATCATGAGAGTAACATGGTGATACAGTACCTAGTTTTATGTCTAAATTGGACTGCACTTGAGATATAGTACCTAAATCTATAGGGTTAATCAACAATGATGCACTTGCCACTCCATCAAAACCTTTATTCCCCCTGCTCAAAAGACAGGAAATAAAATAAAATAAAATAAAAAAAGAGAGAGAGAGAGAATCATTACATGTATTAGGTTATTTTCTTGTTTGCAGGGTTGAGACTTTTTGTCCCCTTGGTACTGTACTTATTTCATGTGTTGGTTAAACAAACAGGGTGGGGTCTATCCCAAAACTTCAATATCTCAAGGTGGTATTCTCTGAAAACAAAATGATCAAAATGGAAGAAAACTCAAATCTTCTATGCAATTCTCAAATTAATTTCCACCATATATTTGTAGAGTATGTAATGATCTTCTGATAGACTTTAGATGCTCCTCTAGATTCTGCTGTGACCCACAGCAATTAGATACATCAACCACCATGCATATGACTCCATCATAGTCACAATTGTGACAAACCTTTTGACAGCAACTGCAGGGGTTGGAACTCATAATGATTTCATTCTTATCTGCACTTAGTCTTCATTTTCATTGCTGATTTAATAATTGTTGCTGCTATCTGTGCACTTTCTCATGGACAATGCTTGAATGAAGCATGTAGAACAATGATCATGTCTCTTCCCCCTTCCAACATCTCCAAACTAATGTCAAAGAAACTTAGATCTCCCACAAGCTGTATTACCACTGTATCCATAACTTCTTTGGAGAGAATTTAAGTTGAGTTAAACCGAATGTTTAATTAAGCAAAAGGAAGTATGGAGTCAGAATTTGAATTCGAGACCTATGCTTTGGGCACCAAGTTAAATCATCATTTGTCTGAGAAATTTAATTTAAGAGGACTGTTACATCCAAAAAAGAATTACACAAAAACAATTATATAAACTCATGTGGTTTTATCTGATCCGTTAGATCTACTTAATAATAAAAGTAACTTTATAATCTGACGAATCACATCAAGCCATGTTAGTTTGTGGGATTGTTTTTGTGTAATCACTTTGTGATTTGAGTATTTCCCTTATTTTAATAAGAAGAGATAAACTTAATTATTTAAATTATATTCTATCGAGATGACGCTATATTTCAACGACAGTGTTTCAAAATTAGATTGCACGAAAGCATACACATTGTCATTTTGCATGGTAGATTGGTATCAAAAACCAGCTTGGGATTGAATTGTCTTTGCCAATCTTTCTAAACAGTAAATGCAGCCAGTATCCAACTAAAAAAAAAAAATATATATTTTTTGTGCATGTTCTGTCTTGCACTCCATGTTTAGTCAAATTCAGCTTGGAAGTAACTGTGAAAATCAATGGAGCCTAAGATTCAAGTATTGTCCTCTACTAAATATTTCAGACGCATGACTAAGAAGCAACCTCTTTTCGAGACCGACCCTTTTGTTCTTTCCCTTGCCATTACTTCCGTTTGAGGATTGCTCTCCTCTCCTAGCTCTTGGATTTCTTAACCCCCAACAAACACATTTTTCCAACCATCTTGGTCCCTCGTCGTCATCGTCGTTGCATCCAATAGTTTCCACCGTCGTCGCATGTGCCTCGCCAAACGGTCGGGATGCCAAGTGTCATTGGACGAGGGGTCATGGTGACATGGACGGTTTTGTTGAACTTGGATCTTTTTGTACCTAATTGCCATGTGCAGTTGCAGAAGAGGACAACCTCATGAGTTGCGAACAATAGTTTTTAAGCCCCACCTTATGATAAAGACATGTTAATTTACTGTAAACCATATAATATAAATATATATATATATATATATATAAATGACTAAGGAGACGTTTGGATTTGAAGATGACTTGAGATGAGTTGAGATAAGTTGTGAATAGTAATGAGATGAGTTGTGAATAGTAGTAAGATTTATGACTTAAAGTTGCTGAATAGTAATGAATAGTAGTGAAATGAGTTGAGATGAACTAAGATGAGCTGTGAATACAAACGTCTCCTAAATAAAATAAATGATTCATGATCTAAAAATTAACGAAAAGTGCTTAGATTCTCGAACCGTGTGATGACAAATGGCAGCCTCTGATTATTCGGAAAAAGTACAATGTTTTTTTTTTTCTTCCTTTTACTTTTTTATACAATCATTTTTGTTAACAATTTTACATGATGGATGAAGCTACAGCTCTCACTAGAGTTATAGGATGTATTTTTATGTGTTTTTATTTAAATAATTTTTTATATAGATTTTTTTAATATCTTTAAAAAATAAAATAAATTTAAAATATCGTTAAAAGTAAAATATTTTTTAATAATATTCTAAATTTTTTTATTTTTTAAAATATTTAAAATTATTAAAAATATTTATATAAAAAATAATTTTAAAAAAACATATAAAAAAACACATGCAGAGCTAGCTCCAGCGGGAGCCCCGGGAGCTCTAGCATTATTCTTTACATGATTAGGTTGACAGGTAAAAGTCGTTACCCCGTCAAGAGGTAAAAGGCTAACTGGTCTGCACTTTTTCGGACCATGTTTCAAAGTTGAGATCCGCGAATTTACATTAATAACCCTACTGTGCGGCTGCATAGCACCATATACAGTAGACTTGCCTTTTCATTTTAAATAATAATTATCCGTACAAATTTTATACATTTCCTTTATAGAAAAAAAAGAGATATACATAAAAAAATAAAAAATAAAATAAAAGTCTATTCTTTTATAAAGAGATATACATTTCCTTAATTTGTAACTAATATTATTCATAAATTGATATATATTATACATACGTACAGATAAATTCAAAATTAAATTTAAGAAATTTTTTTAGAAAATGAAAACTTCTTCTCTTTCTCTTTCTCTTATCTTATATGCCGAGTTGGTCTTAAACCCGGTATCCGGTCCAGATGTATCCAGATTTTGGAGGATGAGTATCGGTTCAGGTTTGTTTCGAGTCAAAATTCGTAATTGAAACCTGGTTATTTAGATTTTGGACTGGATCGAAAAAAAATTCAGTCCAAATAAACAGTACTAAACTTATACAAGATAAAAAATTTCAATTGATGTCAACTAAGGTTAAATTGTCATTATATAAGTTATGGATATTATAAAATATATGTGGAGAAAACTAATTAGAATACTGCGAGGAATAAATTCATGAGTTTTTATCTAGTCAAGTTTTCAGGACGTGATCTCGCTTATCATTTAGATGAACAAGACGTAAACTGCAGAAACACATGCCGTCCCTGGACCTCTTCGTTGCACAAGTCCTGTTATCACTGCAATCAATGCATGAAAAGGTCAACTCATCATCATTATGAAGGTAGCTAACGTACTAAACAGATAAAAATAATTTGTAGTAAATAGATAAATTTTATATAAACTTTTGAAAAAAATTAAACCTAATTTTAAAAAATTATAAAAAAAAATTATTCTTTATTAATGAATCCCACTTTTTTTATAAAGGGTTTGGATATAATTTATCTATTTAAGACTTATATCTAGTATTACTTAGATTAAAAATAGATAAATGAGATAAACTCCGATTAAAAAAATAAGAGTTTGGCTACTGGCAACCGGGTTGGGCAACCCCTGGGAAATCAACTGGCACGTCAAATGAGAAATTAAAAAAAAAAATTGAAAAAGCAAAGACAGAAAACTGGTTCATATCTCTTTTCGTCTCCTTCAATTTCAAGACAAATAAAACTCTGTCTGAGAGGGTGTGTGATGCTCTGAGTGCGAAGGTAAATGCGGATTGGATGAATGAAAGAGTTGGTTAAGAGGTCTGGGAGAGTGAACATTAACATGTGAGCCATGCGAGTGATGTTGGGGTCTTGGTGTAGACAAAGAAGAATCCTGGACATGTTGAGCCAGAGAAAAGAAATGGGTATGGACGAGGCGTTGCTGGACAATGAACAACGAAAACATAACATCTGCTTCTTTAACCTCAAAATCTTGGTCTCTGCCTTCCCTGTCATTTTTTCCCACCTTTTTCAGACTCGGCCTCTAGATTGTTGTCATCTACAGGTGTGTATTGCATTAACTTGTTTTTACTATTTTTATCTTTCAAAAGATTTGAATGCGTTGTGTTTGTGTTTGGATCTTGTTCTTTTTCAACGTGTTTCGGGATTTCTTGAAAGCCCATCCGTGTTTCATGTGGTTTCAGGGCAAAATTCTGAGGAAATTTCTTGTGGTTTCAGGGCAAAACTCATGTGTTTTTGGGAAGCAAAGGGTCTTTGCTGCTCTGGTAAGACAAAGGAGAGATTTGGGCATCGATTTCATAGGGAGGCTGGAGTGTTGAAGACGACGGTAGGGATACAAGTGTTGAAGGAGTCAAAGATGAATGGAGGCTAGAGTGCTCAAGGGGTTGAAGACAAATGGAGGGAGACGAGTTCAGGGGTTGAAAACGTAGGGAAGAAAAAAAATAAAACGGCGCCGTTTCATTTTCCACGGAGCAACAGTACCCCGCAGTTCCCTCTCCTGGTTGCATATAGTATTTTTGAAAAAATAAATTCATAAATTAATGTGGGTTCATATCATTCGTTAGATTTATTTTATAATAAAAATATATTTACAATTTGACGTACTACATGATCAAATTACGTCAATTTATAAATTAATTTTTATATAATATTTTAGAGTTTAAAATATTTCACTTGATATAGTTAAACATTGTCAGAGACACGCGCACATAGGCATGTTCTAAGCCTCTAGATACATTGTACTAAGAGAACCCATTTTCCTTTTAATTTAGTAGCTTATGTTGTCGCTAATAAGGCATTTTTATACTCGGCTGTTTTGTCTGCTTCCTAATTAAACTTTTATATATAAAATATATATATATATATATATATAATTAAATACTACAACCCTGTGAGAACACTACTAATCCATTACCTAGTTGTATACTATGTGTTGCAACCTGTTAAAAATAATCCACTCAAATTCTTGTTTGAATTTGATGGCTTCAAAAAAAAAAAAAAGAGACACACACACATATAAAGTGAGTTATATAATATTTTTTTATGTGGAGTGGTAAACTACCATTCATTTTAAGTAGTGGTAAACTAGGTGTATATTAATTATAAGTTTATCATTTTTTATAGTTTAATTATAGTAGATGTAAACATCACTATTGATAGATCCAATGACCAAGTATATATGGAGTTGTATGGTACTTATGTATTACATGAGGTGGTGTTATTATGCTAAAGAAAAATGTCCTGTACTGGCCGGTATTTGATGTTTCAGCCGGTACAAAATTCATCAGCTGGTTTTTATGGCAATTTCGTAATTACAGTAAACTCTTAAGGGCAATTTCGTAATTGGCTTTGGACGCTTAGGTTTTGCTTCTCTTTTTCGGTTTCTCATTTTCAACCTAGGTTGTGTTTGGATGTTGAAGTGAGTTGAGTTGAATTGAGTTGAGATGATAAAATATTGTTAGAATATTATTTTTTAATATTATTATTATTTTGAGATTTGAAAAAATTGAATTGTTTTATTATATTTTGTGTTGGGATTTGAAAAAGTTATAATGATGAGTTGAGATGAGTTGAGAGTATTTGAGGAACCAAACGAAGCCTAGTCTTTACTCTTTACTCTTAAGTCTTTCTAGTTTCCACTTTCCAGTTGATTTTCTTCAGCCGGCAACAGTAGCGCTGCACACCCCTGCGTCCTAGACGGCCAGCTAGCAGTCCGCGTCCTCTCCTCCGTCTAGTCACACGTCGCCGTCTGCCCACTGCCATCCGCCCCAGTATTTTTCCATAAATTTGATTTTTTTTTCTTTTTTTGATAAATAAATCAAAATTGTATTTTTATAGATGTTTTAGATCATATTTTTATAGATATTTTAGATTATATTGTTATAGTGTTTGTTTGTATTTTTATAGATGTTTTAGATTATATTTTTATAGATATTTTAAATTATATTGTTATAGTGTTTGATTATATTTTTATAGATGTTTTAGATTATATTTTTATAATATTTGCTTGTATTTTTATAGATGTTTTAGATTATATTTTTATAGATGTTTTAGATTATATTGTTATAGTATTTGATTATATTTTTATAGATATTTTAGATTATATTTTTATATATTTTTAAAACTAATCATGTTTGGATTTGATGAGTTTCTTCTTAGTGGCTTACTTATAAATGTTAATTTTTTATACTTTAATAGTTAAAAATGTCTAGTTTTCAATCAACCGGTGTATGACTTCAACTTCAACACTTGCTCCCGTAAGATCAGAAGATCCAACATGGGCCCATGCATGTGCAATGTCAGGAGTAAGAAATAATATTGAATGTTTATATTGTAATAAAGTAATTAGAGGTGGCGGGATCACTCGGTTGAAGTATCATTTAGTTGAGATTCCAGGAGATGTAGAAACATGTAAAAATGTCTCTAAAGATGTAAAATGACAAATGAATGAGTTACTTGATGAAATGAAAAAAAGTAAAGAGAAGAAAAGAAAAATAAGTTTAGAGATTGGAGGCGATATAGATTTAACATCTGATGATATTGATGATAATAATAGTATGGAGGGACAGTCTCAGCTTTCAAAAAGTAAAGGGAAGTCGAAAGAATCTGAAACTGGAAAGTCAGTGGAGGGATTAAGTAGATTTTTTCCTCCAAGAACAACTCCTAGGGCCCAACCTTCAATTAAGAGTTCTATGTGTTCAAATGAGATTATTGTAAAAGCAAATATGGTTGTATCACGCTGGTGGTATGATGTTAATCTGCATTTCAATGCGGCTCAATCCAAGTTTTATCAACCAGCTATCGATATCATGACTGCCATCGGGCCAAAATTCAAGGGTCCATCTTTATATGAGTTTAGAGAAAATTTATTAAAAATGGTTGTAGATGAGATTCAAGATTATTTGCAACAAATTAAGAAGGTTTAGAATGAGACCGATTGTTCACTAATGGCAGATGGTTTGACAAATAAGAATGAACAATTAATAATCAACTTTATAGTTTATTGTCCGAAAGATATAATGTTCTTGAAGTCTGTTGATACATATGGCATTAGAAAATATGCTGAAATATTGTTTAATATCTTTGATGAGTTTGTTCAAGAAATTAGAGCTGAAAATTTTGGGCAGTTCATAACAGACAATGATGCAAGTTATAAAACTGTAAGGAAAAAGTTACAACAGAAGTATGGCTCTTTCTACTGGTCCCCATGTGTAGCTCATTGCATAGACTTAATGTTAGAGAATTTTTTCGATCCAAGATATTTTTCCCTTATTGATGATACTATTAAAAAGGAAAAAAATATAACAAAGTTCATCTATAACCATGATTGGGTTTTGGCATTGTTGAGAAAAGACTTTACCAAATGTCATGATTTGTGTCATCCTGCAATTATAAGGTTTGCGACAAATTTTTTAATTATCCAATGGTTGTTCTTGTTTAAGAAAGAACTCAGACAAATGTTTACTTGTGATAAATTGATTGTATCAAGTTATTCTAAGAGCAACATAGGGAAGGAGATAGCTGAGATCGTTTTAGAAGATAAAGAGTTTTGGGCTCAATGTCAATTTATTGTCAAAGTTAGTGAGCCTTTGGTTCGTGTTCTACGACTTGTTGACAGGGATGTGAAGCATGCAATGAGATACTTGTATGATGCAATTGAAAAAGTCAAAAAGAACATAAAAGCAAGATGCAATAATAAAGTTAGTTTATTCAGTCCATTCACCAGGATCATTGGTTTTAGATGGGATAGGCAGCTTCACAGTTCATTACATACAGTGGTTGTTTTCTTAATCCTGGAATTTACTATATTCCCAATTTTAAAAATAAAAATGATGTTGTAAGAGACTTCAACAGTTGTGTTATGAAGATAGAACTTGATCCTGATAATCAAGACAAAATCATTGCAGAACTTGACTTGTATAAGAATGCAGTAGATGAGTTTGGACATTCTTTAGCAATCCGCCAGCGTGATAAGATTAATCAAGGTATTATCATTTATCAATATCATTTGTTAAATAGTGTGACTTTGTACTAAATTTTATCTTATTTTATTTTTACTTGTATTTAATTAATAATTTATAAATGCATTATTGTTATAGTTGCATGTAGGGCTGGGCTCCGACTCCGACGGAGTCGGAGTGCTCGTTTCCGACCTCCGACTCCGACAAGAGTCGGAGCCAAATTGGAGCTCCGACTCCGACTCCGAACTGGAGTCGGAGTCCGACTCCGATCGGAGGTCGGAGCTCCGACCTCCTATAGGAGCTCCGACATAAGATCGGAGCTCGACGTGCGCTCGACGTGCGCTCGAGGTTCGCTCGACTTCCGCTCGACATGTCGCTCGAGCCAATGTTCAATACAACATGTACTCGACTTGCGCTCGACACCTCGCTCGAGCGAAAGTGTACAGTAAAAAAAATTTCGGAGTCGGAATCGGAGCTTCTTGGAGCTCTGACTCCGACTCCGAATAGATATTCGGAGCGACTCCGAATTCCGATGACTCCGACAAAGTCAGAGTCGGAGTCGGAGCGGAAGTCGGACGGAGTCGGAATTTTCAGAATTTTGCACACCCCTAGTTGCATGGTGGACCCAATTTGATTATGAGGTTCCAACGCTTCAAATATTTGCTATTCGAGTACTAAGTCAATATTGTAATGCAACTGGATGTGAGAGAAACTGGAGAATATTTAATTTTATTCATTCGAATAAGAGAAATAGATTAGTGCATAAACGTTTGAATGATTTAGTATTTGTTCGTTATAACTTGAAGTTGAGAGAGAGGTAAATTTTTTTAATACTAATGTTTTCACTGTTGAAAAATATATAACATTTTCACTTATATTTGATTTTATTTTGACAGGAGCATAAAAAATGAAAGAGATGTTTTAGATCCAATCAATCTTAAAAAGATTGATTTGATGGAAGAATGGGTGGGTGAAGAATTTTAGCTTCTTAATAGAGAAGATTTGGATTGGGCAAGTATTGAGGAGCCATTAGCCTCACTAAATGAGGAAGACAATGATAATGTTAGTGTTGATGACGTTGATGAAAATATTTTGATTAACATGTCGAATCCTGATCCTTGTTGTCTTTTTTATGAGGATGTGTATTTTTGATGACGTGGTGACGTTAATGATTTTATCATGATAATGTTGGTCTTTATAACTTTATGTTAGTTGTAACTTAAAACTTAAGACTTGTATTGAGAAGTATTGAGTTTATTGTTGTTATTTTAGAATACAATTAATGCTTATATATATATATAATTTATCCAGGTATAAATTATTTCGAAACGGTACACAAAATGGTACCGGTACCGCAATGGTATCGGTACCGAAATATTATCCTAAAACCATACCGATATCAAAATATTTCGTTACAGTGCCTTGACTGTACGACTTCCCGTATGATATTCAAAACATTGCTTCACACTCCACACATTTGAAAAATATCGTCACACTTTATAAAAAATATCTTCACATCTTATAAAAACATTATAAATATAAAGTATAAAAAATAATTAATAATTAATGCATATAATTCATCTATACTAAAATAATGTTGTACTAATATTTGAAGAGTGGAGAAACAGTTTTGCGGGGGAATAAAGAAAGAAATCTTGAGGTAATATCCAAAGGGATTCCTCGTCCATGTTTATTGGTTCTGTCAGAATAAGTTTTCTTTATAATTTGGTTGGTTTTTGTTCTGTACATTTAAAAACTAATATAAAAAGAGAAAAAAAAGGCTCCGTTTCCACCTGACGGCCATAAATTTCTGTTGTGACATGTGGATTTGCGTCTTGTACATATGCTTTGGGGATGGTAATGTGACAAGTGCCCTTATTGGATGATGAAGAATATTTATAAAACCCGTGAGGCGTGAACCAAAGGGAGTTTTGTTTTGTTTTGTTTTTTTGTTAATAAAATAAGTTTGAGAAGTTTTTATTTATTTATTTATTTTAGGGCAAGATGATAATTATATAAAAAAAGCTAAATGATATTTTAGCACAAATGGTAGTAGCTTTGATGCTTAAATTAGTGTTAGGGTCGATTTAAATAATGAGATGAGTTGAATAAAATATTGTTAAAATATTATTTTTTAATATTATTATTGTTTTGAGATTTGAAAAAATTGAATTGTTAATTATATTTTGTGTTAAAATTTAAAAAATTATAATAACGAGATGAGATTAAATGAGATGAGATAAAAATATAAAACGTTTATCAAGTGTTTTCAATTGTATCGTTTTGAATGAGCGTGCTTTACATCTTATTTTATAATGAGAAGTATTGGTCATAAAAAGATTTTATAAAAATAAATTTATAAATGAACATAAATTCATATGATATGATAAACCTAATAATTAAAATAATTTTATAATTTAATATATCACATTAAATTATGTTAATTTATAAATTTATTTTTATAGGTCGGATATTACGATAGATTCTCACCTCTTGAGTTTTCTTTCACACCATTCGGTTTTGATGCATCTTATATGTCGGATGTTGCGTTAGATTCTCACCTCACGAGTCATGCCTCTCATAGTCATTAATGTTTTGTTGAGTGACACCACCACCTCGCCTCTCGACATCATTACTCTTGGCGCAAGATGTCTTATCTCGGCTTTACCATCATGCCCGCGATGTAGGCGACGACGGCTTTTAAGCCATTTATTTTGCAGTTGAGAAAATTTAATTATAAGTCTTATTTTTTTTACTCGTAACATATCATTGATATGAAAGTTTTTATATCTACAAAATAATTAATATTTTTATTTTTAAAAAATTATAATAAATTTTATTACAAGTAATGTGTTAACACACCCATTTATATGTAGTAAAATTAATTATTTACTGTTAAAAAGTGCATTTTTTAATGTGAATTAATTATTTTTTTACCCCTTCATTTTGTCCTGAAATTGTACTAACCTAGAAGCTAGAAAGCGCCGGGGAAAACAGCAACAACAAAAAAAAAAAATTATACTCATTATCTTCTCACCATATATCATATATTATTTATGTATTTATTTTTCTTATTAAATATACAGTGTATGAATAATGAATATAAGAAATCAATTAATTTAAAAAAAATAAAAATAAATATGATGTGTAGAAATGATGAGTAACAAAACTCATAGAGTAATAAATAACAATGATATCATAATGAATTTTATTATACATCAGTCACTATTTATCACTACATTTCATACTTGATAGTTTTTTTTCATAAAATATGAGATGTGAAATAATAAATAGTGATTGATGAAATAAATTATTTTATCCTAATACATAACAAGTCAACTAATAGATGCAGATTGCCGGTTGGTTTCGGTTTTCTTGGGCAGTTCACGACGCAATCTAGTACAACCCTAGGAAGATAATATAAAAATTGGGCCCATCCTTCGTTATAAAAAGTGAAAAATTCAAAAAAAAAAAAAAAAAAAAAAGATTCTTCTTTTTTTTCACTACTATATTTTATAGCATGTGAGTTTGATGCTGTGTAGGGGTGAAAAAAATGTAAAATAATTTAGTATTTGAAAGACTAATTTAATTACGAAGATATGTTGTGCATCAATTCTTTTTTACCTTTGGGCAAAATGAAATTATGTTAACTTTTTTCAACTGTGGTTTCTTTTGCAATACCAAATTATAAAAATTAATACTATGCACTATAATGTATAAAAAAAATAATTTAATGTATAAATCGAGTTAAAATTGTGTCTCGTGACTTATTTTTCGTTTATCTTAATGACTATATCTTAGTCAAACCTATACATACAAAATGAATTTCATCTTAATATTTGTTTTCTTCTTGGTTATAGTTGGATAATTAATTATAGCCCTAATTAAAGTAGGCATATTATGAAGAAGACTAACCCCATATTGCATCCTTCTTGTTTCCATTTAATTATAGCCCTAATTAAAGTAGGCAAATTACACGATCTTAGGTTGGTGAATTAGATTTTCATAGAATAGGTTGCACAATCAACAGATAGTACTTATTTGTTCCTATTGTGTTCTGAGGGTCTCAGTAGTTTGTTACAGCATGCTGAAATGAGGGGGTTGATAAAAGGGATGGCAGCTTCTAAGGGAGGCATAAGGATCAACTATCTCATTTTTGCTGACAATTGTGTATTTTTTACAGGTCTAAGGAGGAGGAATGGTTTAATCACCTTCATATCTTAAATATGTATGAAGCTGCTTCTGGCCAGATGTTAAACAAACAAAAGACTTCAATTCTTTTCAGCTCCAACACTAGGGTTGCTGTTATGGAACGTATTCTCCTACATGTTGAAGGGGTTATTTGCGATAATTACAACAAATATTTAGGCTTACCCACTGTTGTAGGTAAATCTAAATATGAAACTTTTAAGGGCCTTAAGGACAAAGTTTGGAAGAGAGTTTCAAGTTGGAAATCAAAGTTCCTTTGTACTGCTGGTAAAGAAATACTAATCAAGAGGGTACTTTAAGCAATACCCGCTTACACAATGAGTGTTTTCTGGCTTCCAAAAGGTTTACTCAAAGAAATTGAAATGCTGATTGCAAAATTTTGGTGGAGTCACAATAAGGATGGTAAAGGGGTTCATTGGAAAGGTTGGTCCAATCTTGAAGCTATTAAAAGTACAGGGGGTTTAGGTTTTCGTGACCTCAATTGTTTCAATAGAGCCTTGTTAGTCAAACAAGTTTGGAGATTCACTCAAGAACCTACTTCTTTGGTTGCTCGGGTATTTAAGCAAAAATATTTCCCAACAGGCCAATTACTAGAGGCAAAAATTGGCTTATGTCCTTCACATATCTGGAGAAGTTTATGCTCAATGTTGGATATGGTTAAGATGGGGTACGTACGGAGAGTTGGCAATGGCAAGAGCATTAAAATTTGAAAAGACAAATGGGTCCCAATTCCCCATACTTTTCAGATTCAAATCCCTATGAATATTCTGGATGCTAAGGCTACTGTGGATGTTCTTATTAATGAGGAGTCTAATCCTGGAAAACAGATTTGTTGTACTCAGTTTTTAGAAGGGAAGAAGCAAATTGCATAAGTGGAATTCCAGTCAATTCAAGGGGAATGGAGGACAAAGTAATATGGGGTTTAGTTGAAAAATGTGTGTTCTCTGTCAAATTTGCCTATTTTGTTGATCTTAATAGGAAGAATCAAAGTTTGGGTCAGTCTTCTATCTCTTCATCGGATGTTAAGTTGTGGAAGAAGGTATGGGAGTTAGACTATACAGGGAAAGTAAAACAACTTATATGGAAAGCTCTAAATAATATTCTATCAATAAAAGAAAAGTTGTTCAGAAGGAAAATAGTTGAGAATACTATGTGCCCGATTTGTTTCTCAGCAGAGGAGTAGAGACATATGGTGCACTACGAGAATGAAGAGAGATTTGTTTCCAGATCTAGATTTAGTAGAGACATATGGTGCACTTCAAGCCTCTATCTTTGGCATTGAGCTGGGACTTAGGAGGATCATATTAAAAGGAGATGCCTTACAAGTTGTCAATGCTACCAAAGGCACAGAAGAACACTGGAACAACAAGAGATGTTAATCATAGACTTAACATACACTCAAAAAGTTTGATGAATGGTCTATAAAACATATCGAAAGGGATGCTATTAGAATAATTCTACTTATCATCCTCACACACCACATACTACATCTATTTTAATTTTTTTTTTCATTTTTCCTATAATAAATATGTGGTGTATTGATTATAAGTAGAACAACTTAATTAGTTTAATAAGAATAAAATAAAATAACAAATAAGAAAATAATAAAAATAATTTTAAAATATGTAAAATATGTGGTGTGAAGTATCATATCTCTCTTCAACTTTTTTTATCTAATCGTTACTTAATTATTACAACTTTTTCAAACTTCTAAACATAATACAAAAAACCAAACTTTTTCAAATCCCAAATAAAAATAAAGTTGAAAAATTATATTATAATAATATTTTTATTCAATTTTTGTTCTATTTCATTTTTTAAAACTTAATAAAAAAATCTTAACTCAAACTATTTCACTACTATTTACAAACCATTCAATACTATTCACACACACACACACACATATATATATATATATATATATATATATATATATATATATTATCTCAACTCATTCTCTATGCATCCTCTTAGAATCCAAATAAATATTATAGGAAATCTCGCATTATCTTAACAAGAAAATTCATATATCATTAAAAAAAAAAAAGCAAAAATATTCCACCGAGGCCAAGAATTTAAGACTCTTCCCTAAGTTACAAGTCATTTTACAATCAAATAACATATTCACGACACTTCATTAAAAATAAATTTTAATTTACAAAAACTCTATCATCTGTTATTCGCAATTATAAAATGAAAAATTTTACTTATCATCTTTACACTACACATCATATATCATACATAATTTTTTAATTTTTAATTTTTTTTTCTCTTATCAAATATGTGATTTATAGATAATAAATATAAGAATTCAATTAGTTTTGGATGAATAAAATTAAAAATAAATTTTAAAAAATAAAAATAAATATGATGTGTGATGTGTTAGACAATGAATAGTATAACTCGTCACTTTCTGCAGCCGGTGAGAGTAGCTATCTTCCTCTCTGCCCCGTTTTTTTTTTTGTCTTTTTTCTTAGGAAAGCGTATATTTGGGCATTAAAATTTGCCAGCGGGAAGAATCTCTATATATATGGAAAATCTAAAGCTGATTCAGTAATTGGCCATTAGAGAGAGAGAGAGAGAGAGAGTAAATCTTGCAGCAAGTAAAGAGACGGGGGTTCTGAAAAGAGTGGGAGAGGCTACAATATTACAGAGAGTAGAAAATGGAATCTACGAGTTTTTCTGTAAGGAAGGTTTTGGCTTTCCTTCACTGTCTTTGACGCAGACACGTTCGCTCTTCGCTCTCTCTCTCTCGCTCTCGTCTTATATGCCTCGTTGGCCTTCTATAAATAAGTCTCCATTAACGTGTATTGAACTCCCCTAATACCTAAATTTTTATTACTTTTGCCCTTTTCGTCTTGAAAATAAGAACGCCCTGAGGTGGTATGGAGGACTTGGGTTCTCTGTGGAGTTATCAAGAGGTAGTATTGCTCGTCTTCATGTTCCCTCCCTTAGAATTTCTATTCTGGGTCTCTCTCTTTTTGACATTTAAACCATCCCCACTCCCTGTTTTTGAACTCAAAAGTTTTTATTTTCTGTTTAATTATATTCTATTTAAGTTTCTTTCTGGGCATGTTCTCATTCGTCTACTAATTCATGTTTTTGCAAAGGAAAGATTTTCCGCCATGCATAGTATTCTTTTCTTTCGTTTTGAACACCACCGTGCATGGATATTGTCAGCATTCTTCTCCGGAAAAGACTTTTGATCTCAGTGGGTTGCCTTTTGGTCTTAATTCTCCGGAATATAAGCGTATCCCTCTTTCAGTTTCATTAAAATTTATGTGTTGTACATGCAAATCTTTTTTGAAGAAATTGCAAAATTTCCCTTTTTTTGGTCAATTTCTCCCAGTTTTTCTGTAAAAGTGCACGTTTTTGGTCCATTATGCTCAGGGAACATGAGCGATTTAGAATGTCTCGGTATTGATGGAAATTTTGATATTTCTCTGCACTAAGTTGTATAGTGCGATGCACAGTTCGAGGGTCTGTTAATGGTGACATTCATTTATTTTTTCCAATTTTCTTCTCTTGAATTTCAAAAAGAGGAACTTGTGAATCTTGATGGTCCCTTTTTATGATTTTACTGTTACTCTTAACTTTGATGTGGATTTTTTATTAGTTGGATTAGTTTGATACCTCCATTTCTGCCAATAAGATGCTTTGATTTTCCAAAAAAGGAGGTTGGTGTGGTGTCCATGGCGACTTTGAAGGGATTGGTCGATGTTGATTTTAGTAGTGCTCTGAATTCATTAATTCGTCAAATTTCTCAAGAATTTCATAGATATTGCAGTTTTTATACCTCTGAGTCAGGATTTCAGTGCCTTGCTTAAAATATTAGAGATGTTAAGTATGCACCCCTGAATTGTTTATATGTCTCTCTCTCTCTGCATTTTTTTCTGCCCAAATTAGCAATTGTTCCTTGAAACTCTCTCTCTCCCTCTCTCTCTCTAAAACTCACAGCCCTGTTTTGAATATTGTCAGAGTATGGATGAGCTGAAGCAGAAGCTTTTCTACACTACTGTTGAACTCGAATCACTCAAAATGGAAGCAAATGAGGAAATCAGAAAGAACAAGGAGTATGTGAAGAATTTACTCAATCTTCTAAAGATTGCAACCCAAGAACGAGATGAAGCTAGAGCTCAATTGCGGAAGCTTCTAAGCAAGCTCTTGCCCTCTAGCCCTTCTGAATTACTCAACATATTCCCTCATTTCCAGACTGAAAGTCCGCTTATAATACCTACTAAAGCAAACTCAAGCATAACAGAATCCAACAGTCTGTCTGAAACATACAACCACCAGTCACATGGATCTTCCCCAGTAGATTCCTTCTTTGATGCTGTTTCATCCCCAGATTTCTCAAACATTAATGTGGCTGATTCAAGTAACATCAGTTTTTTGAACCAGCCTTCTGTTCAGAAGTATAATGGCTCTATGTCCACAGGCATAGCCTCTTCACAGATTAACCCGGCTTCTGATGTAATTGATAATCTTGTTAAAGGAAAAGATCTTCCTACAAAAGGAAAACTCCTGCAGGCTGTTATGGAAGCTGGTCCTCTACTTCAGACAATTATTGTTGCAGGGCCACTTCCTCGTTGGCGAAATCCTCCTCCTTTGCAACCGTTCAAGATTCCTCCTGTCTCCATTGAGTGTCATGAGACTGCAATGATAAATTTTAAGTCTGCTCCAAATGAGAGCAGCATGGTTCATAAACCACTGAATTCATCCTCATCTCCTGTAATGTCTCGAGGGAGTTCTCAAACTTGTTCTGCATCTGTGTTAAACTTTGCCGATGATCTTTCTAGTTCATGTTTGAACAATCCTCGGCTATTGACTTCTTGTGCTAGTTTCAACAATTATGTCCCAGCAGCCAAGCGACAAAGGTTTCAATGAAATCACACTAAACTTTGCTTCAGTGGCTGATTGTGTAAATGGGATATACTTTATTTTCGGTTTTGAACTTTGAATGACATAGCCCTTCAACTTGGTTTATCATTTGTATCCTTGTACATCACTTCCATTTTCATAATGGCACAAGATATGAAGAAAGTTAAGCAAAAACCAGATTTAAATATTGGTATAGAATGATATGGGCTAAGAGTCATTATTTCTAAAGATGATGAAAGCATTGCTGCATTCTTAAGAGCAACCAGGGATGATAAAGAATATATCCATGTTGAACTTTTAGCCATCTTATTCTCTTTGCCACAAAAGAATTACAAAAAGTAAACGCACAAACTGATGTGGTATAATATGGTATGTCAGATTGTAAAGTTACTTTATTATAAAGTAGATCTAACGGATTCCATAAAATCACATCAATTTGTGAGTTTATCTTATGTAATCTCTTTGTGTCTGTACCAGTTATCATTTTCTTTTCTGTAGTTTTTTTCACTTCCATAAAAGAGGAAATCCATCCAGTAACACAGGATCCATAATAAAAGTTTCCTAGAGTTCTTTGTGTGGCCATATTGAATTTTAGTCTGATGCTAGCAACCGGAGTAGAATTTTAGTCTGAGAAAGGCTATATACCTTACCAGTTCTTACACTCGAAATTCTGTAATTCAGCACTTCGACATGATCGACTGATTCAGATTGATTTCCTTTGCCCATTGGAGTTGATAAAGATAATTTATAGGAGCTTAATATAAAAGCTCTATGTTCAATTGAAGTGCTTCCAGAACCTAAAATTAACATAACAGATAAACATGGTGGTATTATACATGGGTTTAAACTGCAAATGCTACCCCTCATTTCCAATCGAACTAACGAACCAGAAATTATAAACCTCTCGTCCTTTGATGATCACCTTAATTTGTTGAAGACATGAATGCCTCTTTGGAATCTGAATCATCACCAGTCATATTAAACGATGGAGCATTTTGCAAGCTTGCAGTAAGCCCTTACAGGGGACTAGAGCTATAAAAATGATTATCAAGCAGACTGAAAATCCCACCAAAAATAAGGTATATCTTCCTAGAAAACAAGGAAAAAAAAAATAAAAAAAAGCAAGAGAAAACAGTGTAAGGAGCCGGACTTAAGGTAGAAAACAATATTTGAGTTGGCTCTGATAGATCAGTAGCAGACCAAGTAAAATGTCATCATTGCCAAAGCATGCATTTTGAGAATCTATGGTGGCCGGAGGTCTGAGTTAACAAGAAGAGAATCCCTAAAATAGATTACCCAATTCTCACCTTTGACGGCTTTAATGCAAAAGGGAATCCTCAATGTTATCACCAACCTTGCATGTCCATATCTATTGCTGCTTCGATGTAACCAAACTCCACCCCCTCCCCTCCCAAAACTTCTACATACACTTCACATCCCTCGGACATATTCAGCAACTGAATGATTTGAAAACTGATTCTATGTACAGAGTTTTGCATAGCATCGGTCAGGCTCCAGCTCCGGCTCCGGCTTCTGAACCGGGAATTCCAACTAAGAATGCATGGGAAATTCCATTAATTGCCACTGTTTGCAGCGTCATTATCCTGTTCAGTTACTACAGAATACTCAAACCTCTCTACTGCACAAATTATGGTGTGATCTCTAGAAACCGAGTTGGAAGGCAGATTCTAAACGAGGCTAATCCTGATGATCCTTCCCTGCAGTTTCACAGCCATGCGCTGGAATCTTCCATCCTCAACTCTCTTCCCATATCTCAGTTTGAGAAGAGTAAGGAAGGAGAAGAAACCCAGATAACAACAGATTGTGCAGTTTGCTTGGGTGAGTTCGAAGAAGGGCAGTGGCTAAAACGTCTTCCCATCTGCACTCATGCCTTCCATGTTTCTTGCATTGACACTTGGTTTCAGACTCACTCAAATTGTCCTCTCTGCAGATCACATGTTCATGATCTCGCTCTGCACCATGAATTTGAATCTCCTGTTTCTCAGCATACGGTGCCGCAAATTCTAAGGAGAGAAGACTTTTTCCATGAAAGGGCTGAGCATTACCAAATCCTACGTTCCACGATCCTAACAACTTCCTAGTTTCAGTGGTTGCAAAAGAAATTCTTGTAAAGTTTTGGTCGACATTACCAGACCTTTCAACAAAATGAACAAGCAGATGCTGTATGTCATTAAGTTCGAGCTATTGAATGTCTCAAAAATTTAAATTTAAGTTAATAAGTAGATGCAATATTTTCACGACATTAATTCTGAAATGAGTACTACTATTGCTCAACCACGATTGAACAAAGTGATGCAACTGAAGAAAAATGATCTCGACATTTTTTTAGGTTAAAATTCAGGGAGCCTAAAAAGCCCATGATCGGATTTAAGAAGAAATGGGTAGAGATGTAGATTTCAATATAAAACAATTAAAAAAAAATCTCATTTTATACAGCGATGGCACTTTGGGATTAAAGACTCGTTTGGGATTAAAGACTTGTTTAGATATTAAGATGAGATAAAATAAAATAATTTTAGATGAATTAAATAAAATATTATTTTTTAATATTATTATTATTTTAAAACTTGAAGAGATTAAATTATTTATTATATTTTATATAAAAATTTAATAAAATTATAATGATAAGATAATATGAGATAGATTGAAAGTGTTTTCATATCCAAACAGAGACTAACGTTAAATCCAATTTGAGCTTTGCTAAGCCTATCACGATAAACATAATCTTTCTTTTAGAAGCTTTTTTATTATCATCCCCACACACCAAACACCATTTATTTTAATTTTTTTTTATTCCTCCTAATCTAATAGAATTCTTCTACTCATAATTCATTCATCACACATGACACATTTGATAAAAGAAAAAAATAAAAAATAAAAATTATGAATAGTGTTTGGTGTAAGGATTGAGTAGAATTTTTCTAGGGCCAAAATATCCATTAAATTGATCTATTAGGCACAATTACTGCAACAAGTGAAATTACTGATGACCGACTTTTCTCCCGAAGTCTTTTGAAAAGCAAAGATTTAATAAAAAAGCTTTGCATAAATGCAAAAGATTCACCATATAACCGACCAAGTAAGATGGTACCTTCAATCCTACTTGATTCAAATGTCAGCTAATCAAATAAAAAAAGGAAGCATGAACCATAGTTGAGACAAGATTACAACTTTTAAACTAGTTTGCAATACCACGCTGCTCACAGTCCTGACAAAACTCTCTTTAAATTGAAATGAAAAGAAAAGAACCCAAATGAGGATATGCCTGACACTACCTTTAGATAATACCAATTTTGTTTGCCACATCCAAGGCATCGTAGTCTGGTGTCAATCTAACATATGCCTTCTTGGTACCATCAGGCCTGCATCCATAGAATTACATAAAGATGAGCATCTGAATATATTTCAGAAAATCTGGGGAAGAAAGAGTTAAAAAGGCAACTTGTGCAAGCCATTTAAATTTGTATAGCAAACAGTTGAAATATCAGCACTGTAAAGTTATAAACAAGATCCCTTGGGGGAAAAAAGTGTTCTACATTATGTAAAACTATATGATCCATAATAAAATCGACTTGGAATCAACTCTCAGTAAAACATTATTTTTTACTCCACACAAAGTTCCAACCATTAAATTCAGCCATATCAAATTGAACCACTGTGAATCAATATATTTTTTTTGATAAGTCACCATGAATCAATATACATTAATCAGTATATTCTAATGAGTCATTATTATTCATCCCCAAAATCTGGAGTAGCCATTCAGTTCAACTGGATAGCTTGTAATAATAATAAAACTTGAAAGCCATAAAATATTAGAACAGTGAAAATAGCAAAGCATCATTGCGTACGAAATAGTTCACCAAAAAAGTATTTACATAGGGTGTAATATCCCAGATTGAATAGAGGACGTGGTGAATGGGATCTCACATTGATTGAGTGTGAGAATTTCTTGCCTTTTATAATGATTACAAGGGGCTCCAATTATAACCTTGACTAGTTCTTTTGGCATATAAGCCCTAATGTGACTTGGGTTTCCTTGGGTCTAACTCTCTATGCATGTGCGATGCACCATTAGATGCACCATTACAAGCTTTAACATCTAACTTTCTAGAGCTCAAATTTACTTCTATAAAATGAATCCATTTGAAAAAGAAACGAGGCAGCCATGTTTTGTAAACATCGCATAAAAAGACTTATCCACAATCTTGATAGGTACAGGATAGCAACTATCAAACCAAAAACTTTTTGCTTCAGACAGATGGAGACCTACAACAGACAGAAGTGCCATATTTAGCATGTCTCCTACTAAGGAAGGGTCTCTAAAGAATCAGAGATATTATTTTTTAGAAAGGTAAATAATAAAAATAAAATGCCAGATGTTTCTAAGGCAGATGTTACTGAAAACTGCACAATTTTCAGTTGTGGACACAATATATGAAATAAGAACTACAGGTTACATCACATTGAGGAAACATACTACAAGGATTTTTACCCACTAACCTGTCCTTGTCATCTAAAAATTGTGACAAGTAAAAGAGAAATACTATCAATTCTCAGAAATATTGAAGGCTCACCTGATCAAAGTATTCACTTTCTTAGCCTGAATATCATACATCTTCTTGACAGCATGCTTAATCTTCTTCTTGTCAGCACGGAGATCCACAATGAAAACCAAAGTGTTGTTGTCTTCAATCTTCTTCATCGCGGACTCTGTAGTGAGAGGATACTTGAGAATCTGATAATGATCAAGCTTGTTCCTTGGCGGAGCACTAATCCGAGGATACTTGGGATTTCTCTCCTTCTTCAGTGTCTTCGGTCGGTGAAAGGTAACTGATGTTCGAATCTTCTTAGCCTTCTTCTTGAAGGTCGGGCCCGTTTTCACTGCTTTAGCAGTCTTCAAGGCCTGCGCCTTTGGATCACCCTTTTTGGAACTGTCAACTGGACAAATCATGAATCACACTCCATTAAGGTGCAGAAGAGAAAAATATATGGAGTCATAAATATGGAAGTTCTAATTCATGCTGAAACGAAATACATTTTGAAAGAGAGTAGGATGAATCCACACTCCAAGGAGGTCCCAAACTACGACCACAGTTTTGTCAAACAGGTACAGTTTTAACCATATCTTACATGAACTCTACCCATATTAAAAAGCATGAAAAAAGCTAAAATAAGGGGTATAGTGATATACCGAACTTTCTTTTATTTCAAACGAATGAGAATGCAAAAATAATATTTCAAAAACACTCTATAAAGCTAATTGGCGCGGTGCAGCCCATTACACAAGGTTTACACATCTCACTCCAGTTCTACTCAACTTTCACAGCAGCCAAACAAGTAGACCATGAAAGAGCAACAAACGTAAGAATCGTAAAGAAAGTGAAAATGAAGCGAAATTAGATGCGGTGACCGAGGACCATACCTTTAGCAGGAGCCATTGACTGCCGAATCGGAAGAAAAATGTATAGTACACCCTTTCAATTACCTGAAAGCCCCAAAATAAATATAGCATACAAAGGTTAACCCTCTAAACCAACAAAGAACCCCAAAAATGACACGAACTTGAACCTCTCTTCAAGCATAACATAGAAATGGTAAAATAGCTTTAGAGAGAGAGAGGGAGATGGACCTGTTCGAGGGGAGCAGCAGACGGGGCCGTCTCTAGGGTTTGGGAAGAGTGGGATAAGCAGACTTTGGATATATAGATGGGGTACTACGAAATTACCTGAATATACATGTCTTTTACAATATTGACCAGCAATTATGAGTAGAACCGGGAATTTAGCCTGGATTTCTAAGATGGACCGGCCCAACTTCCAAGTCACAAAATGGGGCCTCTGTCCAATATAGGCTCGGTCAAAACCTAGCTTAAGAACATTAAGGATAAGTTTGGAGGGTGAGATGAGAATTTTATATTTTATTTAATGTTTAAAATATTATGTTTTAGTATTATTATTATATTGAAATTTGAAAAAGTTGAATTGAAATTTAAAAAAGTTGAATTGTTTATTATATTTTGTATGAGAATTTGAAAAATGTATAATGATGAGATGAGATGAGATGAGAATTTTATGTCTCATCCCACCTCCCAAACCTGCCCTAAGATTTCGTTTGGAATCTCAACTCATCTCAACTCATTATTATAATTTTTTTTAATTTCAATATAAAATATAATAAACAATTCAACTTTTTCAGATAATAATAATAATAATAATAATAATAAAACAATAATATTCTAATAATATTTTATCATTTCAACTCAATTCAATTAAGTTCAACATCCAAACGCATCCTTAATAGAGCCTTGAACAATTCCTACGTATATATTTTTTACTGCATGTGTGCCCAGTAAAACATACAAACCTATATTTGACACTGTTTTTTAATTTGGTTTAATTTAAATTAATTTCATGTATATACAACAATCAATTGGGAACAGATTGTGTGGAAACATTCATCGAAATTTGTGGTTTGCGACGAGAGAATTTTACAAATCAACTTTCAAACATCCATATATACAAGCATGCACATGTTTCATTATTTCTGAAAAAAAAAACACAAAAAAACTTGATCAAACATCCATATATACAAGCATGCACATGCTTGTGTGTGAACCATACAAAGATGTAAAAATAACATGGTTCATGGCATACAAATAAACAATACCAACCAACCTCCAAAGCAGCATTGGCATCACAGATAGTTGCATTTGGTTTGTTCATCTTGACATAGATGCTAGTTGTAAAAAAGCATAACATGAAAACCAAATTAACAGTTTAATAAGCCAAAAATTATCTCAAAAATTTAAACAAAAACATATAACTTAGTCAGATAAGGTAATCATGAAACTTTGACCAATATACCTTGTAGCTCGTACTATTTGTTGACCATAATTCATAACCCCAATTATCATAGAAAACATATCGTAAATCTCTATGAATATTTTTATGTTTGTTTCATTCTCTTGTTTGAGACAAGACGCAAGTAGATAATGTAGCATTCCTTTATAGTAAGAGGAAAAATGACATTAGGTGCAAATTTGTCTTGTTGTTTTTCTATAGAAAAGAAAAAAAAGAAATAATAAAATAATTGAGGATGAGGTATCAAATAGATGCAGGAATCAATGGAAGAAGTTGGTAATTTGTAGTTTACCAAAAGGAATTTTGATGTCTTTTCAAAACTGAATTCCTCTTCATATAGATAATTAACCTATGGAAGAAATTTTTTTAGTATTTATTGATATAAAAAGGAAAAAAGGGAAAATATAAATTTAATAAGAGATAGTTATGAATAAACCTGATCACTTAATATTGAAGTAGATACAATTATGTTGTCAGAACATAAATCTCTTTGATGAAGCGTTGAAGTTTCAGAAGAATTAACATTCGAAAACGATCCAATATCTTTTATATAAATGACTTCATTGTCGTTTGAATGAGAAAAGATAATATGTTGAGACTGTATTTGTATTTGATTTTTATTATTTGAATTATTTGGATCTCTTCCTTTTTCTCATCTGATTAAGCAGCATACCAATTTATTCTTACTGGATATTTTTCACACTCTTCAAGGTTTATTTATTAAAGTAGTTAGATAAAAATGAAAATAAATGGTGTTAATAATGTTTAAATGTATTTCTGCTTTTAATAACATCGTCTTACCAATCGACATAAAGTTATTGAAGGTTATAAATTCTGCGTCGATTTCAGAATGTAATTTAAAAAACATTTTAGAACATATTAAAGATGTGAGTACATATGTATATATAAAGAGATATTAATATATAACAAATATTATAAGCATTTATAGCTAAAGCAGAAAAAGAAATCAATTAATTCCAAATAATAATTTCATATAGATTATATTAAATAAACCAAATGAGAGAGCACACTTTAGAATAGAACAAATCTATTAAAAGAAATTAATAAGATGAGAAAAAGAAATATTCATACAACAAATATATAATGTCAACAATTTATTTTATCTGTACTTGCATTTATATAAATATAAAAAAATTGAATAACATTTTCTCTGATGATATATAAGAGAGCATACTAGAAAGTAGAGGACAAGTAAAAGAATAGTAGAAATTGAGGAAATTGACAACAACCAGCTTGAAGAACAGTAAATGAAGAACAAAAGCAGCAAGTTTGTAAAAAAAAAAAAAGAAAAATAAACAAGAAAATTGTACAGTTATAATTCTTAAATAAAATACATGTTGTTCATTTCCTACATATCTGAGTCGATATATATATTTTTTGAAGTCAATGTAAATACACTTCAAAACGCATAATAAATTTGATATTACTAAATAAACAAATGAATAGGTAGAATTTATTAAGAAATGAGGAAAAAAATTCATACAAACAAATATAGATTGATCTTAATTTTTTTGAGAAAGAATTTTATGAATAGTATGAATTTGGATTTTCTTTAAGTAGTTTCTCCTATGTGAAGACCAAACAATCTCACATTTCACACTATGTGTATGATTAAAACCACCAAACCCTAACTTTCCTCCTCTCTCTCTCTCTCTCTCTCTCTTCCATTCCTCATCTTCAACGCCAACACCCCACCCATTTCTCCTCTATTTCTTTTGAATAATTCTAGACATAAGCCTCACACCCTGCATACCCATTTAAAAATATATCATTTTATCTTTTTACCCACATAATGAAAATGATTTCAGACATATTTATAAGTAAAATAGGATAAAAAAGTAAAATGACATGTTTTTAAGTGGGTGTGCAGGGTGTGAGGCTTATGGATAGCACTGCTCATTTCTTTTTCTTTGCTAACACTTATTATCTTCAACTCTCCCTCTCTCTCTTTCTCTCCTAAGAATCACATTCCAGAGGCTTCTTTTAATCTCTTTCTCGATTTCTCCATTCTTTCTCTTCTTCTCTCTGTCTCACTCCCACACCATCATGCCGCACACAACGATTTGCTGCTTCTCTTAGCTACATCAAAACCAACAAGATCTCGACGTTTCATTTCACCTAACTTATCTATTCTTTTCATCTCTCTCTCTCGGAAGCTCCCTATTTCACCTTCATTTTTGTTTCGAACAAACACAATGAAGACGACATCCATTGGGCGTCGGTGTGTATGAGTTTTTTTTAGAAATTTCAACAAATTTAGACTTTTTAGTTTAAATCTGAGAAGTTTTACTTTAGATATGTTGATGTACCTGGGTAAATTTTTTTTTTTTTTTTTGTCTATTATTCAGATCTACAACTTTTTCCCTTTTTTTGGCAAAAAAAAAAAAATCGTTTTGTGAAATTGTTCTTTGTTTTAGCCGCTAGGAACACGGTTGTGTCTCATGGTAAATCTGGGATTTTTCACAAATTTCTTTCTTTAGATCTACATGTTTACATATTTTTTCGTAATCTTTTTTTTTTTAATCTTTACAAACTTTGACAAATCTAGACGTTTTACTTTAGATCTAAGAAGTTTTACTTTAGATTTGTCGATGGACATGACTGACAGTTCAAGCATTTCTCTTCCCTTTTTTTTTTTCCCTCTGCTCTCTTGTTTGAAATCTGAGATTTTTTTTTTTTTGTTCTTTCGATTGATGTGTGTTGATTTGTTTTTCTTTATCTGTTTTGTCCCTATATTTGTAGTCATTTCTAAAAAAACAATTCTCAATACATACAGATTTGACATTCTATTTCTCAGATTTCGGTATATTTTTTTTCTTTTATTTTTGTGCCTTGGGTTGTTGTAGTAATTAACTTGGTTGCAGACCCCTTTTTTTTCGAACGCTAACAAATCTCTCGATTTGCAAAAAATATCACCTCTGTGTTTCTTTTTAGTTTCTGATTTTTTTAGAATATTCTTTTTGGAAACGATAAGAATTTGAAGGTTCATCTTTGAGATCTATTTTTTTTCCTATAGATTTGAATAGATCTTCATACATTTGAAGAGATCGTGTTCAGAGTCGTGTTATTTTTTTACAGATCTGAGTCTATGCAACTATTTTTTCAACTCGGTTTATTTCTGATATTGTTTTTTCTTCTCTATAGATCTGAAGAAATCTTCATATATTTGAAGAGATCGTGTATAGATCTCAGTGTTATTAGAATTTTTCCTCCTTTTTGGTCACTCTTTATTGTTTGTTTTTGTTTTGTTATTGGTTTTTTTTCCCTCTAGATCCAAACAAATATTCATATATTTTGAGAGATAATGTTAGATATCCGCATTCTTAAGTTTTCTTCTTTTTTTTTTTTTTATCCATTTTGGTTGATCATGATTTTTTCGTTTTCTTTCACCCTCATTTTTCTTGTTCTTTTTCGCTTTTCTTTGTTTTTTCTTCCATTGTGGATCTGTAGAAAAATGAACTCATTTCCTACAGACCTGAGTTAATATAAATTTTTATTGAAAACCTTTTATTTTGGTTGTTCTTTTCCCCTATAGATCTGAATAGATGTTCATTTTGATTTTTTTTTTCGTATGGCCTAGCACTGTATGCAAGATTTGAGGTCGAAGAAGCCTAATTATCTTATTCTGTTTGGGTTTTATTTTCTTTCTTTATAGTTGAATATATTTTTTTTGGATAAATATTGAAATAAATAATATTAGTTTTTTTCTCTTCCAAATCTCAACATAGCTGAAACAGTCTATATGTGCTATTGCAAGTTCAAAATCCAAAATCTAAGAGTCAGCAACATCAGTAGAAGCAAATATGAAATACTCGATCAAATTTATTTTTCTAAATCGAAATGTTCATGTTTATTGTTTTGTCCTTATTTCCTTTATATATATATTTTTTCCATTCATCCAAAATGGATGAATTATTTTATAGTAAGAATATTTTTTGTTTATTTTTTAGAATTAACTACTCCTATGTAAATATATGACAAAAGAAATTAACAGAACTATTTAACTTACAACAATGAATATAAGAAAGCATACCAAAAGAGTTGGAGAACTGAACAGCAAAAAGGATGATTTAGAACACAGAAACATATTTGGGAAAGTTAAATAATGAAAGGACTGGAGTTTATTAGATAGAAAACAGTATAAAATAATGAAGACGAAAATACACTTACACTAAGCGGCAAGCGGTGGGAAAAAAAAAAGAATTCGATAAGAGCAACAAAAGCGATGGAAAATGGGAAGTTAAAGATAACAATGGGAAAAAAGAGTAAAATGGGGGAAAAAAAAAAACCTACGAGAAGTCAAGGACATAGTAGAAAAATAAATAAAAAATGAAGGGCAAAATTGAAAAAAAAGAGTTAGACAACAGTTGTCTGCTTATTGGCTAGGGAAAAAAAAACTAGAACTTACGAGAAGTCAAGGATAGAATGGGAAAAGAAATAAAAAATGAAGGGCAAAATTGAAAAAAAGAGTTAGATAACAACTGCATGCTTATTCTCACTTATATATATAGTAGATATATATATATTTTTTATGTCGGGAAATCTCTTCAAAGTAGGGTCTTTCTAACCCACTCCTGCAGAGTAAATCTCGATTTCGTGTACCGCACTCTCGGAAGTTTCCTTATACAGAATTGGTTAAATCGCTGACTTTTCACCAAGATATGTGTCCCTAAATGATTATTTGCACCCATAAAGTATTGAACCTTAGACCTTAAAGGGAATGATATCCCAAAGTCAAGGCCTTCACCACTTAGACTGACCCGTTGGGGTTATTACTATATTTTTCCTACTAGTTTTGATGTTAAAACAATTAATTGCACTAAATTTGATACTAACATAATGGATAAAACCTTTTAATCTCATGCCCGATTCATTTAGAGCTAATTTGGATAGTGAGATGAGATGAGTTGAATAAAATATTATTATAATATTATTATTATTTTGAGATTTGAAAAAATTGAGTTGTTTATTATATTTTGTGTGAAAATTTGAAAAAATTGTAATGATAAGATGAGATGGTTGAGAGTGTTTTTATATCCAAATGGGACCTTAGTTAAATCTTAAAATAATATAATTAACAAGTATAATTTTAAGAATAAACGGGTTACAAAATTTACAATATATGAATGCCAAATTTCAAGTATTTCTTAACCAATAACGACATAAAACTCATGCATTCAATAACAAAAGAAAATATTATTTACATTCGTAAAAATGTTTTTCGTATTGATATATTATTCAATTCGAACTGAAAAAAGGCATCTGATTTTCATAGATGATGTATTTCTTTGTTTAAGAGGTATGATTGTGGTTATGTTTTAAATTTTAATGGTTGTGTGCAATGTGATGAATGGAGTTTGTGATATTGAAACAATCGAAGCTCTTGTCATTTCTAGGGTTTTGCAATTTATTTCTCATATGGGCATTCAAAAGTTCATAATTGAAAGTGATTCACAAACTATTGTGACAATATTGAATGCTAGTGATGTTAATGGTTGATATCAGGTGCTTATCTACAAAATTTCAAGTTGTTGAGTTATGTTATACCCCTCGTGAAGCAAATTCTATAACCCATACTCTGGCTAGATTTTGTAAACAGATGGAGGATACTAGGATATGGTGGCATTCCATTTCAGACATTGTTAAATTGTTTGTTATTCTTGAAATGTCTATGTAATTATACTTGACATTCTTGTAAAGCTTACAAATGAATGAATTGTTTTAGTTATAAAAATAAAAGAGTAATTATTATTTAATTTCATAGTAAGGACTCGTCGTACTCATATTTTATTAATATATAACATTGCATTTCAAAATAGTTATTATATGAATAATTTTAAGATTATTAAGATAATATTGAAATATTACGTGATTTATACAGATATTAATAAATATTATAGTTCGTTTTATGTGTATGGATATTTATTGGATCTTTTAATTGTTCTTCAATTGTTTTATATTTTAATTCTTGTTTTAGGAAATTTATTTATTTTGCTTTTCTATTAATCTTATATTTTGTTAAAAAATTAATTTCTTTAATTAATGGGACATCTTTTAAGGAATTAATTTCTTTTGAAACAGGAGGAAACAAGAATTTAAATTGAATCTCTTCTCCCAATATTTTAGTAGAAATTCATTTTTTTTGTTACAGAAAAATGGTATAGTATTGTAAGAAATGGATTTCTTAGTATTACTTGTATTACCTTGGTATTAATATTTTTCCCTAAAATAAACATTGTTTTAAAACAAATTCTATTATTACAAATATGTGCATTTGATAATTTATAATTTATATTTAATTTTGTTCCATTGGTTTAGGATGGTCTAGTCTTAGTAGGAATATTTTTTCTTAGAAAATTATTTATCATCGGATAATTCAACTATATGTTGTTTTCTATTCCAGAAAGTATTTGGCAGACATGCTTCCCAAGAATCTTTGTAATTGTTGCTTATATTTAATTTTATTAGGAGATTTATTAGCAAAGTCTATTGCTCTACTAATTGGTGTAATAATTCCTTGATAAATATCATGTCCAAGAAATCTAATTTTATTTTAGAATAATTTTATTTTTGGTGATGAAACAACTAATCCATTCTGTTTAATAATTTGAACAAAAGTATTTAAATATTTTTAATGCTGCTCAATAGATGAATAAAAAATCAATACATCATCTATGTAAAATATTGAAAAGTGAGTGAAGAGAATTGAGATGAGATAAGATTATATGAGTTGAAATTAAAGTTAAAAGATAAATAAAATATTGTTAGAATATATTTTCTTAATATTATTTTTGTTTTGGGATTTGAAGAAGTTGAATTATTTATTTTAATTTGTGTGAAAATTTGAAAAAATTTTAATGGTGAGATGAGATGAGATGAGTTGAGAAGAGTTGTGAAAACAAACGAGATTTAAATATTTCATTCATAATATTTTGAAATTCAATAGGAGCATTTTATCCTCGACAAAATAAATTTTTAGAAACGGTATACTGAGTAACAGTTTCTATTAATCAAGAACTTTATCTTACAACAATTACTTAGTTAGACACATGAGCAAATTTAAATTGTATTTAAGAAGGATTAATACCTTCCCAATATTTTGAAAAAATAACAAAACATTATCTTAACTAGCCATATGCATGAATTAGTTATAATAAGCGGTATAACTGATCATATGCATGATTATATAAATATAAACGATAGAAATCATAACTGATAAATTTGCTGTCATTAAAAACATAATACTTATAAGAAAATTAATCCTCAAAAGGATTGGAGGCAAAAGACATGAAGAAATTATACAGAGAAATTATTTCAAAATTAAGGATGGAGAAAAGTGAAGAGCTTCAAATGATATTTTTCTAAATGTCCCAATTTCTTTACAGACTCTCATCTTTATAGACACTAAAATAGTAGCATTATACATATTAATCTGATAATAGACGCCTAAAGTTGTTTGGTTTTATGTATCGACGGATAATGGATGAGTGGTATCAATAATGCTTCTTTCTGATTAGTGGAACCAAATAGTAATCTGATAATAGACGCCTAAAGTTGTTTGTCTTCATACGTCGATGAATAATGGATGAGTGGTACCAATCATGCTTAATGTAATTTTGTTTTACTGGGATCACATCATAATTTGAAGGTGGTAATCTTTGAAAACATTTTTATAACATGATCGTAATTATACTTCTCTCACCATTTGATGGAGACTTGGTGGGCTAAGAATATAATGGTGTTGAAAGAAGGGTGATGTTTGATAACATATTTTCACTTCATAATTTAGTTTAATTTTATTTTAATGAAGAAAAGGAGAAGTGGTTGACAATGTTTTAATGCGGGTAAATAATCATTTAGGAATGAGAAAATTTTAAAACTTTCTTGGAGAGAGATAGAAAGAAGAAGAGGTTGAGGTCCATAATAATCCTAGTATAGTAAAAAAACATCACGAGAGTGTCTTGGTTTCCTGTAATTTGTCAAAATGGAGGAACCAAGAATGACGCAAATTTTTGTTTTGTTTTAAAAATATTTTTGTCTATGCTTACTGGTAATCGTAGTAATCATAATGTGACGGGTCATAAGGATCAAAAAAATTTTTTGTTAAATAAAGATTTTTTTTTCCTCCATTGTTTTAAGGTGAGAACTTGTTTAATGGTGACTTTATAAAAGACAATAATTGAAAATACAGGTGGAGAATGTTGAGTTTGAAGAGAGTAGGAGATTTGAGAAAGAATATTTGAATACGTGTCTACTATTATAAACTCATAAAAATGTCAGGTTTTCTTAATATTTTGTGGGATGTAATGTCAATCTAGTAAGAGAAAGGCATCGAGTAATTTTTGGAAATTAGACAAGTACTGAATTTTAGCCTCAATAGGAAAAACTGGATGCTAGTGAGTCTTAATAATAATAGAAGAGGCAGAAGGTTAAGACAAGAGTAGAAGACTAATAATTCGAGAAGGAGTAGAAGAAGAATGAGAAACAATTTTTGAATATGGTGGTTGTTATGAAACTTCTCAAGTTCCTCTTTGAAAAATAGGACTTAAGAACTACAGTTTAATACCAAATGGACTTACAGATCCAACAATTTTAAAGAACCAGATCACAAAATAGAAACAAGAAATTAACAATAATATAAAGCAGTGATCAAAGAAAACAAGAAAATAAAGAAAGTAAAGAAAGAATACAATCGATTTATATGGTTCGACCCTAATGGTCTACGTCCATAGCAGAAATAGCCTCAAAGCTTTATTGACGATCAATATCCTTCACAGAGAAGCCCTAGAACAACTAGCTTACAAAACCCTCTCTCACAAACTAGAAAATTGTACAGATTTTCTCTCTCAATGAAACCCTAGGTAGAAACCCTAGTTTCTCTTTCTTAAGCTCTCTCTCTCTCTCTCTCTCTCTCAGTCTCTCAATTACACAGACCCAAAATGAATGAATAATCGATTGTTATTACACATATCGAATAACTACATATATATAATTAAATAGATGCCAACACGTGTCGCAATCACGGTTTGAATAAGAAAATAATGATTGGAAGAGTTGAGTCAATTTGTTCAGTGAATTAGTAGATCTTTGTGTTACAATAAAGGGACATTTGGGTAATTTTACTTGGTATGGTAGAATCTAGCTTGTTCCAAGGTCCAGTTTATTTTAATTATTATTCAAATTATTCCCTTTTGTTATTTGATACTAATATCCTACATGCTTCATTATTAAATATTAAAACAAGTGGTTACCATATGATGAAAGGATCACGTACTTTAACTCTAGTTTATAGGATCCATTATAAACTCATGAAAACAACACTAGAGCCACAAAGCCCTTATTACTAGTCCAAAAGGCAACACATTATTATTACAATCTAGCATTCCAAATTCTAATATACAGATTTCTAAACAGATTCATTGGAATCAAATTACTCTTCCTAATGTATGAAAGTTAGATAATATAACTCAGTTATCTAAAATAGAAAATAATGCTACAAAAGATCTAGAATACATAGATAAAAAAAATGGACGAATCGGTCAAAATAGCTTTTCAACCTTCTAGTATGATTGTTGACAGTCATTTCTGATTATAATTTTAGTTAGAAATACATATTTATATCAATGAAAATCAGATAATTGAAGGCATATTAAATTAATTAATAAATCACTGATTCTTTCTTCAATTGAATAAGGTCTCCAACAAAATGTTTAGTTAATATAAATATTAAAGTATTGATAGCATTTTCTAATGGTTGATCATCTTCTGTTTTGATTATTGCATTCTTTCATAATGTTTCTATTGATTTAATATTCTATTTTTTTGCTCACTTCAAAGATAATGATCCCACCAGCCTTTTAATTGGCCAGTAAAACGTTTAACAATAATGTGAGCCACTTGATAATCTGTTTTTCCATTTCTTTTATAAACATTAGCAACCATAATTATTTCTTGGAAATGATTTAATATTTTGTATTCAGATAATTCATCTATATTAATGACTCTTCGTACTCATATTTTATTAATATATAACATATCATTTCAAAATAATTATTATATGAATAATTTTAAGATTATTAAGATAATATTAAAATATTATATGATTTATACAGACATTAATAAATATTATAGCTCGTTTTATGTGTATGGATATTAATAAATACTATACCTCGTTTTATGTGAAGATCTCTTATTTACCTAAAGTCCAAACAAGAATTTTAAAAAGCTGTATTTGATAAGAGTGGCTATTTGTCTTTGTGGATCGTATCAAGTTATAAATATTTGATTATATGGGTCAATTCAAATCTGACTAGTTAAGATAAACGGGTCAAACCTTTAAATCATAACTCGACTTATTTAGATAATAGGTCATGTCGTGTCGCCCGTCTTGACCCATTTAGAGCACTCTCATTGGATTAGCTAAAGTTAAAGTACATTTTTGTTGAATATAAGATGAATTTAGCATTTAGCTATTACATTCACATAAGTTTTTACATTGGAATAACTATTTTTTCATTATATGACAATAAAATAATATAAGATGAATTTAACTTTGACTATTCATATCAAATCTCCACATTGGATTATCTATTTATTCATTATATAGTAATGAGTAATTAATAATTTTGAAATTTTTTTTTATTTTTTTTATTTTTAATTTATTTTATTTTATCATATTTTACTATTCATAATATTATATATTAATTAGTAATTGTATTCTAATTATATTTTTTCAATTATCATTTAAAATGGAGAGAGAAATAATTGATATTAAAGGGAGAGAGAAATAATTAATATAAAATATATTTGATGAATGAATAGTTCCTTTCAAATTTAGAAATAATTTTAGAAATAACTGTAGCTAAATTTCAAATATTTAGAATTTAGCTATTCCAATGTGATTACATTTTATGGTGTAATAGCTAAATTTTCAATAGATTTAACTTTTAGCTAATCCAATGAGAGTGTTCTTAATAATTAATTAGAAATAGGTCAACACGATATAAATTCATTTAAACTCATTTTATATAAATGAGTTGAATTAACACGCATAACCCATTTGACCAGATTAACATAATTTTACATAAAATTAAAATTATTTATAATAGCCACAATATTTTTAAAAAAGAATAAGATTACTTACTAACAAAAAATACCAATATTTTTTAAATCTTAACCTGTAATAAAATCAATATTACAAATCCTACAATAACAAATATGAGCATAGGTTTAGAGTTACAATCCGAACAATAAAAATATAAAAAATATCAATATTGTAATCCAATAATAACAAAATTATAATGTTGAAATAAAATTTAAACGAATTATTACGAGTTGATTTTAGATTAAATAAATTAACCTGTCATTGACTCATCTATTAATCGTATTTTAACAAATTAATCTATTTTCTCTCGAATCCATTTATAAATCCTCTAATTTTATGTTGTATTCGTGATAAATTTGTGTTAAATTTACGGATTATGTGGCCGGAGTGCCATCTTTAGTATACTAACGGATAGAAGGATAAAAGCGTAATATTACGAGCAATAGGCTGAGCTGGCTTTTTATATTGGAACTAATTTAGCTCCCAAGAAAGAAACGGGTGAGAAAAAGTAGCCGGAGTCAACCGAAGAAGATGCTCGCTGCCGCTGCTGGTGATCTCAATCACTGCTTCACTACTATATATATTTATTAATTATATACAAAGAAAAAGGTTCAGCCTTTCCCACTACTTTTCATCGCTTTCAAGCTCCAAGTTGTTGCATACTCCTCTGCTTCCTCCCCCCTCTCTCGCACGCGCGCTCTTCAATCTCTCTGATCCCCGATCTTCGGGCTCCCTTCGTTAACCGGCCCTTTCCTCTGGCGAATCGTTCAGCCAATACTCGGCACATCTCCTGCTCTATGCCTGTTCACGACGCCGTATTGGCTTAGCCTTGGTGAGGTTATATGCTAGTCATCTCTCTTTGATTACATGTTTAAATTTGCAAAATATTAGTCTTTGTAGTGATTTCTGTTGAATTTTGGTGAAGTGAGTACGACAGAAAGAGAGAGGTTTGGAGGGTGTGTGTGTGGATGGGCTATGGCGGAGCCAACATCAGGTGCAGTTGGTACTTGGAAGGAGAGCAAGATATGGAAGATGGTTTTTTCTGTGGTCGGAATCATGACCACCCTCGTCACCTACGGGGTCTTACAGGTTTCATCATTTTTTTTCCGATACTTGTTTTTTAAAATTTATTTTAGTGTTCTCTGTAGATGATAACTTTTGGATTGTTTCTGTTTATATTGTCATCTGTTTATGTTATCATGTGATTAGGTTTGCCGGCGATCATGTGTGCATCTTGCGTTCATTTAAACGTTTATTTCACTGACTAATTTATTGAAATGCTGATTGTACTGGCTAATTCAGATTTGGACAACCTTGAGATTGATGATGAGCTGGTGGAATTGAATCATGTGCTTTCCTTGTATCTCTTGAAGATGGGTGCCATCTTTAGTATACTACCTGTATTGATGGGATACGCCCATTTGTGCTTTTTAAAACATCTATTACTCATCAAAAATAAAAATAAGAAGAAAAATTATCGATACGTGGAATGGCAGAAGATTCTGGTGATCAGTTTCGAACAAACTATTGCTTGATGAGCTTTTAGAATCTTATATTTGAAATGCTCAGATGTTTAAGAAACTATTCTTTTGCCCTTTTAGTGGCCGTGCTTGAAATTATGTTTGCAAGTCTTTTCAGATGTAAAGCACACATAGCTGTTGCCTTTTTTCGTTCTTTTTCGATAGTATAAACAATCATTACTAGGTGGGCATTGTTTTTCGATTCATGAGCCCTCTTTTATGGCAGAGGAATACCGTGCTAGTTGTGCATTTGAATGCTTGCCTTTTGCTAACTCTTTGTTACTCTAGTGGAGGCCAAATCTTCTACCATGGGAGCCCATGCATTTTTATTTTTGTTTAACTGATATAAAGGAACTTGTTAAGATGAATTTAAAAGTGCACTGCTTATTCGCTTTTAGTCTGTGTTGTAAATTGAACATTTTAAAATTGTTAAATTTTAAGTATATACTTTTCTGCACCTGAAGGGCTGTTTTTATTTTTTTTCTCTATATCTCTTCAGTGTAACACAATAAGCCAATGTGCTCTAGCACAATGACTCACCATAGACTGAAGCAATTACTGTGTTGCAAATATACGAGCATATTTGATTACTAAGTAAGACACTTGAGTGAAGCAATTCATGAAATTTCTTCTCTATGCAGGAAAAGATCATGAGAGTGCCATATGGGGTTAACAAAGAATATTTTAAATACTCCCTGTTTCTTGTTTTCTGCAATCGCATCACAACATCGGCTGTCTCTGCAGGTGCTTTACTGGTGAGTAGGCATGTAATGTATTTTCTTAGGCTTCTAGGGTCAGTAGAAGTTGGTTCCTAGAGTCTAAAACTGACAATCACCCAATTGGATTTTTCAACTGTGTTTTAACTGCAACCTATCGAATGCGGTCGCACTGCTGGAATTGCTTTCGTTGCTTCAGCAAATTTTCAGACCATAATTCTTATTGTCTTCTGTAATTCTTTTTGTTCTAGGCAAGTAAAAAAGCCCTGGACCCAGTAGCTCCAGTGTACAAGTACTGTCTCGTGTCAATATCAAACATACTAACCACCACATGTCAGTATGAGGTAATCTTTTGTAGATTGTCGCATTTATTACATGATTATTCACTCCATAGGGAGAACTAATCTGCTTTCTCTGTTTTCTTCTTTATAAGTATACTAAAGAAGTACTTATGAAAAAAAAGTATACTAAAGAAGTAGTTTTTATTTCAAGTTGATCCGTTGCATACACTTTACTGATACAAGGCTTGCTGCAGGCCCTGAAATATGTCAGTTTTCCCATTCAGACACTTGCTAAATGTGCTAAAATGATACCTGTTATGGTAAGTTAATTGACATTTATT